>NC_057806.1:46819900-47027906 GCF_018294505.1 Triticum aestivum | reverse complement strand
GTTGGTGCGTTCTACGTGCTCCTGGTGATGTGTGGAGCACGATGGTGTGCTCGGTTGGGCGCCACGGCGACCGTGGCCACGACGGCGACATCGCCGGCGGCGTGGAGCTCTCGGTCGAGGTGGAGCTAGGGCCTAGGGGTCGGGAGAGACCAGGGAAGAAGGGGGAAACGCTCCGGGGGCTCACCGCAGTTGCAGTGGGCGTCGAAGCGGGCTCGGGGACGCGCCGGAGACGACGAATTTGACGGCGACGGTGGTCGGAGTCCGAAGAGGGGAACGGCGACGTGGCGGCGATGCAGGGCTTCCGGGGACCCGTGGAGCGGTGGGGAGGAAGAGGGAGTCGAGGCGGAGCTCCTGAGCTGGTCGGGGGAGCGAGGGGTGGTCGGAGACGACGGTTATGGCGAACGGCGGCGACGGTGGTGTTCGGTCGGCGGGAGAGAGAGCGAGGGAGAGCCGGGGGAGAGTGAATGGGGTGTCGGCGAGGTCGGGGCGACGACCAGAAGACTATCCACGCGGCGCAACGGCGACCAGGGCGATGCAGAGAGGCTGGGTGGTGCGTGGCGAGCTCGGGCGCGCCATGCTCACCTCCCTGCCTGCTCTGGCAAGGGGAAGCAGCTGGCTGGCACGGGCCAGCACAGTGCTGGGCCGGCTGGGCTGGGCAGGTAGGTCCAGGTAAGTCTACTCCTTTTTATTTATTTTTCTGTTTTCTGTTTTTATTTAATATACCTGCAACTTTGTTGAATTAAATAAAATACCTAGGCAACTCCAAAAATCACCAAACTACTGCTGGTCCATAGTTGGATTAGTTCCAACATGAAACATTTTAGTTTGGAGATATTTGAGCATTTAAATATTTTATATTATTTTAAATGCCCAAATTCAAATATCTATGATTTAATTCAAAAACCCTAGGATGGCCTAGGAAATGTGCACCATTTTTGGCAGAGGTTCTGAACCAAGGCAAAAATGATGGGCATTTTAGAAGGGCATTTCAGGTTCATTGAAAAATTATTTTAGTAACCCTAGTTGGTTTCAGAGGGGACTGGGGGTTCTGTCATCCCCATTTCAAGTTTCTGATGAAAGAGTAAACATGATGCAACACTCTAATGCATGACTAGCTAGGGTGTGACACATATAATTATCGTCCTCGACCTCTCTGTCTGCCGCTCTCTCATGAGGGCTGGTTTCTCCATCCTCCTGTGCTAAATCTTGCTGGAGGGGGTTTTCTTCGGCACTTTCCGGAGTATTATTATCTCCCGTGCTGGAATCACCATATTTGTTTTGGCGGGATTTTGAGCGGCGCCGCTGACGCCGGCGCCTAGGCTGTTTCTTGGAGGGGTCATCCTCCGCTGTTCCATCGCCATCTCCTTCTTTTGGGGTGTCCACCATGTAAATGTCATATGACGAGGTGGCTTTCCAGGGCCTCGTAGGCGCTGGTTCATCATCATCTCCTTCATCGGCGTCCATACCGTCGATGTCTTCGGAGTCGAAGTCGAGCATGTCGGTTAAGTCGTCGACAGTGGCTACAAAGTGGGTTGTGGGTGGGCTTTGAATTTCTTCATCATCCGTACCCCAACCTTGCTGACTGTAGTCCAGCCAGGGCTCTCCTGATAAAGAGAGAGACTTCAGTGTCTTAAGGATATCGCCGAAAGGTGAGTGCTGAAAGATGTCTGCGGCAGTAAACTCCATGATCGGCGCCCAATCAGATTCGATCGACAGGGGCTCGTAGGGTTCGGAGAGGAGTCCGGTTCCTTGGAGTCACGAGTGTCGCAGAGTACGGGGCTGGTGTTTGGCTCAATCGCCGTTGGGATGCAGCCCCCAAGGTGGCGTCCAACCACCCATCCTCGATCGGCGTAGTTGGCTCCGAATTAAGGGTCGAAGCTGATGCGGGTGCGGCCTCCAGGGCACTGTTCGGCGGCAGAGCTAGATCATGCTCGTCGGGACAGTGCGGCGCGCTCGGCAGTGGCTCGAATCCGTCGAAGATCAAGTCCCCAAGGATATCACCCGTGTAGTTTAAACTTCCAAATCTGACCTGACGGCCAGGGGCGTAGCTTTCGATCTGGTCCAGACGGCCAAGTGAATTGGCCCGCAGTGCGAAGCTGCCGAAGACGAAGATCTGTCCGGGGAGGAAGGTCTCACCCTGGACTGCATCGCTATTGATGATCGTAGGAGCCATCGAGCTTGACGGCGACGACATAGAGGAACTCTCAATGAAAGTACCAATGTCGGTGTCAAAACCGGCGGATCTTGGGTAGGGGGTCCCAAACTGTGCGTCTAGGCCAGATGGTAACAGGAGACAAGGGTCACGAAGTTTTACCCAGGTTCGGGCCCTCTTGATGGAGGTAAAACCTTACGTCCCGCTTGATTAATATTGATGATATGGGTAGTACAAGAGTAGATCTACCACGAGATCGAAGAGGCTAAACCCTAGAAGCTAGCCTAAGGTATGATTGTTGTTGTGTATGTTGTCCTACGGACTAAAACCCTCCAGTTTATATAGACACCGGAGAGGGTTAGGGTTACACAAAGTCAGTTACAATGGTAGGAGATCTGCATATCCGTATCGCCAAGCTTGCCTTCCACGCCAAGGAAAGTCCCTTCCGGACACGGGACAAAGTCTTCAATCTTGTATCTTCATAGTCCAGGAGTCCGGCTGAAGGTACAGTTCGGCCATCCGGACACCCCCTAATCCAGGACTCCCTCAGCGACCTTGAAGTGTCGTCGCGGAGGGCCTCTCCGGATCCGCTGAGGCCAGAAGATAATCCTATAGTCGCTCGAAGTCCCCAGCATCCGGCTCTTGAAGAGGGCAAACAAAAGAGTCCGGCGCCGTCTGGTATGCGGTCGGACGCACTGAGGGATCTGCTGAAGCGAGTGACCATCTCAGAAGAACACCGTACGTTGATGAGTACGGTGATGGAAAGGATTTCGTCCGCCGAAAGTGGGTTGCATGACACCTTTATGAGTTTACTAACGGGCTTTGAGGTACGTAAAATGATATAATTTGTAATAGTACCGCAACTTTTTTAGGTGTGCCCTGTGTAGATAGTAGCCCCTGAGACTCTGGTTGTCACCGAGAATGGTGGCAAGCAGAGGATGGTAGTCCCAGGTAATAACCATACCGTTTTAATGTGTAGGTAGTGGAAGCTCCGGTGGCTAGCCGGACTCATGAGTTTGCCGAACTAAAGCGGCAACTGGATGCGGCGGATGCTGACATCGAGCTTGCTAACAAGAGGCTTGACGAGGCACAGGGTAAGTGATATTTTCTGGCGAATGTCACATAGTAAGAGCAGCATGATGACAGTATCTTTAATATTTTGTGACTGCAGATGGAGCTGCCACCATGGAAACCCTTCGGGCGGAACTTCCCCGAGCCAAAGAACAAGCAAGGAGTAGTAATGCAGCTGCTTTGAAGGCGGCCGAAGAGTTGAGAGCCGAGAAGGCCACGCATTGCGAGAGCAAAGAGAAAATGGCCAAGATGGCTATAAAGTTAAAAAACACTGCCGACCGTTGTCAGTTCCTTGAGGAAGAAAACCGAGCCAAGGCGACGGACCTTGAAAAGGCCACGATGGCGACCAAAGACACCTGTTCTGCCAAGAGAGTGAAGAAGGAGGAACTGTGTGAAGCCTGTGATATTGTGGCTGGGAAGCCCTTTTTGCCACGGAGGAAGTTTGGAGATCCGCGGTATGCCCCTCTGGATTGGTTGTGGAGTTCGGCAGACGCATATATGGACTTGGCGACGAGAGCTGTTGATGCGGCCGAATACTTCCGAGATCAAACAGATCGGGAAGTGGACAAGTTGTTCTAGTCGCAGTTCAACGTCCAGAGCATCCGCTTCCAGTGACCGATCAGCTAGCCGAATGGGCCGAACTCAATAGGTTGTCCGGACTTGCCATGAGGTCCGTCATAGATCATCTGTGGCCGGAAAGACCGAAGCCGAACAGTTATTTCAGCTTCGTGCAGTAGTTCCTTGGTGCGGTGCCGCGCATCAATGCGATGAAGAGGTCGGCGTGCATAGAAGGCTCGCGAATGGCCCTTGCCCGTGTCAAAGCATACTGGGCGGAAATGGATGCTACCACTGTTGCGGCGCAGGGTTCGGCCATAGGCCGAGTGGCTGCCGAGCACTATTTTGAAGAAGTTCTTGAGGGTGCTCGTTTGATAGAGGCCCAGTGCTCGAAGAATATTATGTTTGAGTGACATGTATTCCCATTGTAAAAGCAATGTTTTATTGAATTTATCAAGGCTGTATTTATACTTGTGCCCAAAAGTATTGTGATGCCTCCTGTGCGGTCGTTTATGTATACACATATATAACCTGAAAGATTGCAGTCGTCGGCTTCAGCCCCCACGCATATAATGCGGGGGTGTTCGCAGAAGACGCGTATTCACACTTAATCCAACGTCTTGGTCCTAATAAGGAGGTGATAGCGCAACAAACTAGGCAACCGGACTATAATGCTTTAACACTTTCACTTAGCCATAGGATTTTGACAGTGGGGCTACTATATAGCCCATGGTGGCTCCGCACTCACCCGAATTCGGGGTGCGTACATGCCCGGCCGGGAAACGACCCTTCGTTAAGGCGGAGGAATTCTAAGATTCCGATAGGTCATCGAGTGGTTGACCAGTCTCGCGCTATATCATGACAGTCAGTTTTCGGCTTTCTCTACTGAGGTGCTCGTCCGGATGAACCAGGGCCCAATCGCAGTAGTTCTCCTGGTGTCGCCTTAGCCGATAGAGTGGAACGTAAGGCAGCAAAACACAAGAGCCGGGCAAACCCAACATTTGACCAAAGACATGATTCGGAGCTGATGCATATAAGGCCAAACTCGCGACGCCGAACACTCCCTAAGGTATTTGGTCTTTATGGTGTAAACCGGGCCTAATCAGTGCCCTTTGTAAGAAGCCCCTAGTGTTCAGGTACGTGCATTGTTCTGGCGTGTCCACATGCCAAGACGTTAGCATCCTTCTCAATTGTACTGAGAATCCGAGGGATGTGTATCAACAAGAGACAGTAAAAAAGGTTGACGCAGGGTCTTAATCTAAAAAGAATCCTTTGAACGGGTCCCTGTTGCACGTCTGCGCCTGTATCTCCGTTGTGCCGTATCCTGGACGGGTGTAGCACAATGGTCATCTGTAAAAGAGAGGAACTTAGGTGAAAATTTGTCGTGCAAAAAGGTAGGTTTAAAGAAACCATGGATAGTTCAAGATGAGTAAAAATTGCCACTTGTCTGCGCGCGTTGAGCCCCTTGTATTTGTAATAGGGGTGTGGTCATCAAACCTGTATGAATTACATATAGCTGCGCCGGACTCGTCTAACCGTGTTCGTGGTCTTGATGACCTATCGAATGCTTTAGTTGGTGAGGCCGTTTTAATGTGCGACTGCCAAGGCAGCTGCACTCTCTTCGGCGCGCAAAGATCACTCAATATTTCCATTTATTGTAATGATGCCACATGGACCGGGCATCTTAAGCGTGAGGGAAGTGTAATGCGGTATTGCGTTAAAGCGAGTGAAAGCTTCATGTCCAAGTAGTGCTTGATAGCCACTTTGGAATGGAGCAATGTGGAAGGTTAAATTTTCGCTACGGAAGTTGTCGGGGAAGCCGAATATAACCTCTAGTAGCAGGGAGCCCGTGCAATGAGCCCCTAGGCTTGGCGTTACTCCTCTAAAGGTAGTATTGCTGTGCTAAATTTTCGTTGGGTCTATCCCCATTTTGCGGATTGTGTCCTGATATATTAGGTTTAAGCAGCTGCCGCCGTCCATCAGGACTCGTGTGAAGTGGTATCCGTCAATTATTGGATCTAATACCAAGGCAGCCCATCCTACGCTCCGGATACTTGCTGAGTAATCCTGATGGTCGAAGGTGATCGGTTGAGACGGCCAGTGGCAGAATTCTATGGTGATAGGCCCTTGGGCATGTTTATCTGGGAGTGCCGCTTTGCTTCTCCCCTTTATCACGTGTAACACGTTTACTGTTTTGACTTCTGGTGGAAATTTCTTCTGTTCCCCAGCGTTTTGCTTGCGAGGCTCATCCTCGTCTTCGCTTGGTGTATCCTGCCCCTTATGTTCGGCGTTGAGCTTGTCGGATTGCTTGAAGACCCAACATTCTCTGTGGGTATGATTTGCAGGTTTATCGGGGGTGCTATGGATCTGACATATTTGGTCCAGAATTTTGTTTAAGTTGGACAGTTCATCTCTGGCGCCTTTAGAGGGCGGCTTTTGTTGACCTGGCCGAGAGCTGCTGAATCCGGCATTTACCCCCGTGCTCTTTGGGCTGTCTTCTTTATTCCGACGCTTATTATTTTTGCTGCGTCGTGATTTCCCATTTCCGTCTCTAACTTCGGATGTACTTGGGTCGCTGGTGCTGCATCGGGCTAGCCAGCTGTCCTCGCCCGCGCAAAAGCGGGTCATGAGACTTGTTAATGTTGCCATTGTTCTCGGCTTTTCTTGGCCGAGGTGTCTGGCAAGCCATTCGTCTCGGACGCTGTGCTTAAAGGCTGCCAAGGCTTCGGTGTCCGGACAGTCGACTATTTGGTTCTTTTTAGTAAGAAACCTATTCCAAAGCTTTCGGGCTGACTCTCCGGGCTGTTGAGTTATATGACTCAAATCGTCCGCATCCGGAGGTCGGACATAAGTCCCTTGAAAATTTGTTCGAAAAGCATCTTCGAGCTCTTCCCAGCTTCCAATGGAGCTTTCGGGGAGGCTTTTAAGCCAGTGCCGAGCTGGCCCTTTGATCATGAGGGGTAAGTACTTGATGGCGTGGAGATCATCTCCTCGAGCCATATGGATATGGAGGATATAGTCCTCAATCCAGACCCCAGGGTTTATTGTTCCGTCGTATGCCTCTATGTTTATGGGTTTGAATCCCTCTGGAAATTCATGGTCCAGCACCTCATCGGTGAAACATAGGGGGTGTGCGGCACCCCTGTATCTGGGTGTACTGCGGTGTTCGGATGTTTGTTGTGTTGCATCATATGCCGGAGCGCGCTTGCGTGGTCCATAAATGGATCTGGTTGCGCCGTCCTTTTGATGCGAGCCCTCACGTGGATCGCGTATTGGCTCATGTGCGGCATTGTTCACCGCTCTATGTTGGCCGTGGGGTCATCTATCCGGCCAGATGGCCATTTTAATTTTTGGTTGCGGGGGATCTAAGGCCTCCTCATCGAATTCAGGTAGCAACTTCCGCTTTGGGTAGCTCTTGGTGTGGCGGTTACCGCCGTACTTCACCGCTGTGTTGAGTACTTTACTCCATCTGATTTTGAGTGTGTCTTGCGCAACCTTGAGCCTTTGCTTCTGCTTTTTTAGACTCCTCGCGGTGGCAACGAGCCTTTGATGGGCATTCTGTTGCTCCGGGTGTCTGTCCGGTGTGATGTCGTCCGGATTGTTATCTTTGACATAGTCGGGTTGTTTCGTTTGATTCTCTGTGTTGTCGTGGTCTGGTGATTGTTCACCCTGCTCTAACGCTGGGTCTATATGATCGCTGTTTCTACCGAGGCGGGATTTGGGGCATTGCTTACACCGCCTCTTTGACTGCTTCTCGAGGGGACAACCCTTCGTTGCGTCCTTCCGTTCCTCGTCGTCGTTTTCTTTTGGTGTGTCCAGCATGTATACGTCATGTGATGACGTGGGCGTCTGGTGCCTTGTGAGCAGTAGTTCCTGTTCATCTCCTGCATCGTCGTCTATACCGTCGATGTTTTCGGAGTCGAAGTCGAGCATGTCGGTTAAATCGTCGACAATGGCTACTAAGTGGGTGGTGGGTGGGCGGCGAATTTCTTCGTCATCCGCATCCCAATCCTGCCGGACATAGTTCGGCCAGGATCCTCCTGACAAGGAGAGAGACCTTAATGAGTTCAGTATGTCGCCGAAGGGCGAGTGCTGAAAAATATCCGCAGAGGTAAACTCCATGATCAGCGCCCAATCGGATTCGATAGGAACGGGCGCAGGCGGTTCGGAGTCCGTGGCCGGAGAAGGATCCGACAGTTTGACAACACGGCTCTCGGGAAGGGTAAGGTCGATATTCGGCTCGATCGCCGCTGAGGATACGGCTTCCGTGGCGGGGCCTATCCACCCGTCCATGGATGGCGCGATTAGCTCCGAATTGAGGGTCAGAGCGGCTGCCGGTGCGATCTCCTGAACACTGTCCGATGGTAGAGTTAAATCATACTCATCGTGACCGCGTGACGCACAAGGCAGAGGCTCGAATCCGTCGAAGATCAAGTCTCCGCGAATATCGGCTGTGTAGTTTAAGCTTCCAAACCTGGCCTGGTGGCCAGGGGCGTAACTTTCGATCTGCTCCAGATGGCCAAGCGAGTTGGCCCATAGTGTGAAGCCGCCAAACAAAAAGATCTATCCGGGGAGAAAAGTCTCACCCTGGACTGCATCGCTATCGATGATCGTAGGAGCCATCAAGCCTAACGGCGACGACACAGAGGAATTCTCAATGAAAGCACCAATGTCGGTGTCAAAACCGGCGGATCTCGGGTAGGGGGTCCCGAACTGTGCGTCTAAGGCGGATGGTAACAGGAGGCAGGGAACATGATGTTTTACCCAGGTTCGGGCCCTCTTGATGGAGGTAAAACCCTACGTCCTGCTTGATTTATTGTTGATGATATGGGTATTACAAGAGTTGATCTACCATGAGATCGGAGAGGCTAAACCCTAAAAGCTAGCCTATGGTATGATTGTTTGTTGTCCTACGGACTAAAACCCTCCGGTTTATATAGACACCGGAGGGGGCTAGGGTTACACAAGGTCGGTTACAAAGGAGGAGATATCCATATCCGTACTGCCTAGCTTGCCTTCCACGCCAAGTAGAGTCCCATCCGGACACGAGACGAAGTCTTCAATCTTGTATCTTCATAGTCCAACAGTCCGGCCAAAGGATAGAGTCCGGCTGTCCGGAGACCCCCTAATCCCGGACTCCCTCAGGCTCCCTAGCGGATAACTCCGCATGGGACGTCGACGACAGTCCGGAGAGACGCCCCCGCGCCAAGCCTCTGGCCGCATCGTAAGTACTAAGACTTGTATCCACCCATAAAGTTTTCCCTCCTCACTACATTGAGATGATTGGTTATGTTTACTGTAGTCCGGCCCACAACAGCACCCCGCGATCCTCATCAGGAGGCTTGCTGGATTTCAAGGCGATGGCCAGCGATTCACCGCCAGCCGCTCACTCCCCCAAGGCCAAGGATGATGTGGAGGTGCTGTCCCGAAGGACTGTTCCAGGCGGGGGAGAGGCCTAGGGGGCGCCAGAAGGCGAAATCCCCGCCGTCGGACACCAAGGGGAATCAATCCCCGTGGAGATTTGTGGGGAGGGCCGGACACAGTTCGACCCTCGGCCGGACTCAATTCCAGAGACCGAGGCTGCTCTGGAATCCGGCATGCGACCTCCTTCGAGAGAAGGGAGGATGTCTGTTCCCCCGGTGACCCCTGTCCAACCAGGGGCACCAGATAATCCGCTGGAAGCACTGCGAGGCGCTTCCATTGTGGATGAGCACCATGTTCTTATGGGCACGGTAATCGAAAGAGTTCAGTATGCCAAGAGTGGACTAACCGAAGCATGCAGTAGCCTGTTAACAGGTTTTTAGGTAAGCATCGCAAAAAAGGAGAAAATCCCAATATAGACAGTAGCCCCTGAGACGTTGTCCGGTGTTCGAAAAAAAACCGGACAGAGGATCAATCTCCTATTGCAGGAAACTAATTAAATCTGTCTGAAATGTATGCACATGCGTCACTATTGGCCGCGGCCTTGGATACTGCCGAAGTCTCTGGACTAAAGCAGAAACTGGCGGAGGTCGAGGAGGAGCTGGGCCAGGTGAAGAGGCAGCTCCAGGAAAAACAAGGTAAGTAATAACCTATTATGGATTCGAAAAAAGAAAGGGGAAAATGATATGCAATGATTTGAATACCATGATGTGAACAGAGGCGACGACCGAGGTCGAGGCCCTGAAAACGGCCCTGGTCGAAGCCGAGGGGAAGGCAGTCAAGGAGCAGGCCGCTCATAAAAGGCTCAAGGCTCGGGTCAACGAAGTCCAACAGGAGCTCCAGGACGCGGTGAGGAAGTGTGAGACTGATACGTCTCCAATGTATCTATAATTTTTGATTGTTCCATGCTATTATATTATCTGTTTTGGATGTTTATGGGCTTTATTACACACTTTTATATTATTTTTGGGACTAACCTATTAACCCAGAGCCCAGTGTCAGTTTCTGTTTTTCCCTTGTTTTAGAGGATCACGGAAAAGGAAAATCAAACGGAGTCCAATTGACCTGAAACTCCACGGAACTTATTTTTGGACCAGAAGAAGCCCACAGAGTATATGAGATGGACCAGGAGAGTCCCGGGCTGCCCACGGGGGTGGGGGGCGCGCCCACCCCCCTAGGCGCGCCCCCTGCCTCGTGGATAGCCCGGAGGTCCACCGACGTACTTCTTCCTCCCATATATACCCATATACCCTAAAAACTTCGGGGAGCACAGTAGATCGGGAGTTCCGCTGCCAGAAGCCTCCGTAGCCATCGAAAACCAATCTAGACCTGTTTCGGCACCTTATCGGAGGGGGAATCCCTCTCCGGTGGCCATCTTCATCATTCCGGCGCTCTCCATGACGAGGAGGGAGTAGTTCTCCCTCGGGGCTGAGGGTATGTACCAGTAGCTATGTGTTTGATCTCTCTCTCTCTCTCTCTGATGGTGTCCTGGACTAGGAGGTACTCACCACATCGTCTCCCAATCTATTAGATTGGGCCGAGGCCCCCCATGGCCGTATACTCATGGGCCAGTTCGGACAACCGCCGCATACAAGGAAGATTCCACAAAGACTTGGCGATCAAGACAAGGACTTCTCCCCACCGGCGTATTCGGCTAGGACTCTTGTTAACCTAGGCCTCTGGTGCATTATATAAACCAGGGCCAGGCTAGTCGATAGAATATAAAACATACACATCAACAATCATACCATAGGCTAGCTTCTAGGGTTTAGCCTCCTTGATCTTGTGGTAGATCTACTCTTGTACTACCCATATCATCAATATTAATCAAGCAGGACGTAGGGTTTTACCTCCATCAAGAGGGCCCGAACCTGGGTAAAACATTGTGTCCCTCGTCTCCTATTACCATCCGCCTAGACGCACAGTTCGGGACCCCCTACCCGAGATCCGCCAGTTTTGACACCGACATTGGAGCTTTCATTGAGAGTTCCACTGTGTGATCGACAAAAGGATCGATGGCTCGCCTGCAGATCAACTGCGACTTCGGCGTCTTCGTCACCAGTTCGACTGGTCACCTTGGTTCGACCAAGAATTGCGCCCCATGTTCGGATCACCATGATCGGACGAGGGCCTTCATCAAACATCAACTCCGATCTCTATCAAGATCACGGAGGAATTATCTATGGAGCTCGGGGGCTCAACGTCAACATTGCCCTCAAGCGAGCGTGCTGTTTTTTGGACAGCGAATTCGTATCTACCGCCACCACCTCCTCGAGTATCGCTTTGACGATCGCTTTGGTGGAATTGTGCGGAATTGGGTCTATAACAACCCTGGAAAATTTCGTCGAGTTCCGATGGAGGAATCTCTGGCAATCCACCATATACCGGAGCCCTGTCAAATCTGGATGGGAATTTGGATGAATTTAGGGCGTGGTGTGCAGCTTCTATCTCGGACGTCCTTTGGAAGATCCAACTGTTGATCGGCTGCGGAATTCCTATATCTACCACCTCTCAAAATTTTAGCTCGATCCGTCCGTTCAAACTCCGGGAACCTTCCGATTAGTGCATCACTTTTCGGATCTATTTTCTGCGCGAAAACGAATCCGACCCGAGTTCATCTTTTATATGAACGGGATTTCGGACATCCCTTTTGAAGGAAGTTTTGTATGGGGTATTGTGTTTTGTTCCCGAACACACCCCACTAACTTTAAGATCTTTTGAACATGATCTTCAACATCATGCTGGTGTCAAACCAGTCCGGCAATATTACTCCACGGCTGCCGACCTGCGCTAGACACGTCGTCACTTTAGCCGTGCTCAACTTCTTCGGATCATCATCTCGGCAAGCCGAACAAGAGTCCGGCATCGCGAAGGATAAATCATCATCAACATCGCCGCCCCACAGATTACAAGGAGCGGGCATACCGGCATCGCTGCATGGTCGCTTCATCAAGCCGGCATCGACCACGTCACGACCTGCATCGACAGGGCCGCACTATTGCTTCTTTAAGCTGGTGTCCATCACGCCGACCTACTTCGACTCGTTGGCTGACGTCGAGGCTTCGACATCTCGGCTGGACCGGGGCTTCGCCATCTCTTCATCAACCTACTCCGGACGCTTCGGCGTCACTAGCCGACCAGCTCCGTCACGTTAGCTGGGCCGATGGCTTTGCCTCGGCGAGTCAACCTTTACCAGCATTGCCATGTCGTCATTTTATCGCCCATCAGGCAATGGGTGTGCGGAGCGAGTCCCAATTTTGGGAATCACCTTCCTTCGGATTGCTACAGCAAATAAACCAGGTGCTATTAATCCCAGTATTTTTTGCTTGTTCGGGTTCATTTTTCCTAAGGAATTATTACTCTGGTTTGTCCATGATATGTACACAGGTCTATCAAATGGTGACCGCATTAACGACGGTTGCGTGGTGGTTCGATCAGTTTCCGTACATAGTCCGGCGAACGCCGCATCCGGAGCTCGGACCGACCTGTGAATTCAGGCTTTGCCACGCCTTTACTACATCATCCCGACGCCCTGCATCGACATTGACTTTGGCGCCAGGCCATATTTCTTCTATTCCTCACTTTGCATAAATTATTTATTATGCAACATTTTTTTAATTATCATTATTACAGTTATCTCCGGTTTGCACTATTTTTTGTGCACAGGAAAATGATTCGGGGACTTCGGCGTCACTCTGCCGGTCTGCATTGACCGTGCTATGTCACCACTTCGGCGTGTCGAGCTCTCTGCTCCGCCACCTCGGGACCGGCTTGGGGGATGGAACCTTCCCCCGCATCAAGTTCGGACCGCGTCATCAATACCGAACACATTAACGAGCTAAGTTGCTTTCATGCTTAAAGCTTTAACTTCTAACTTGTGTTCGGTTCGACCAAGAATTATACTTTTTTGGAAAAAAGTTGCTTGTAAAAAATTTCCTTATCCAAACTTTGTTTGTGACGCATAAATTCAAATATCCCGTTTACTTGGGGGCTTCCTTTATGAAGCTTTTCCTCTTGCATATGATTATACTTGTACGGCTTCGTTCCTTGTTCATGTATTATGCCACAATATGCACCATATTGACTTAAGTGATTTGCAAGCTGGGTTGCCTCGCTCCTGTGTTTACTCCTACGTTCCCGATTGTTCGGCTAGGGAGTAAAGGGAGCACCTCTGCGATTGTCACGATCGGGTCACCTGAGCCAGACCTCAGACTGGGTGAAGCCGAAAGCTAGCGCTCTTATTGTTTTCAATGATGGTCGGCACACAACGGAACACATGAGTACAAAAAATCTATTGCACAAGTCTCATAATAACAATGAGCACCGAAGAAAGGTATCGGTGGGGGTACTATTTTCTTCGAAGATGCTTCTTACACTTTGCAGTAATATAGCATAAGTTCCCTGAGCGCGCTTTGTTTGTTATAGCCTTATGGCCTGATTGCCTGGTTATTGGAAACACCGTCGATATTCTCGACAGATGGAGTACAAACTTTTCGGTCCTTGACCAAAGAGGGAGAAGCCGACGGTCGGTTAAGACGCGTTTAAAGTTTGGTTGAACATATATATGATATAAGTACTTCGGTACATGGAATCATTCTTTTACTCAAGTCACTTGGGGGCTCTTAAGTTTATTTGAGCCGTTTTATAATAAGTGTTCTTCTTCTTAGTCGTTGCAAAGTTTTATTATTATTATTTATCACTCCTTTCTTCGACGGGAGTGTGCGGTCACTAGCCGGGGAGCCTAATTTCTCTCCCAAAGCCACTAGAGTTTAGTTTGCTAATCTAGCCTAATGAGAAGTACTCTGCCCTCGGGATAGGAGGTTGAAGCCGTAGGCTGACCAGCTCGAAGTCTTGAGATAGGATGTATCATGTTAAAGCACGACATAAGCACTTCTTTTTTCTAAGACCAATTTTCGGATTGGCACCGAACACTTGATCTTGTTCGGACGTCATGTTTTTACTGACGTTTCTTGGTTTTCCAAGCTTTTTGGCACTTTTAAACTATTTGTGCTTTTCCAGCATTAGTCTCGCAGTGCAACACCGGACACCTTTAGGGATTCGGCAAAAACATTCTCAGATATTGCTATATATGCATCTGTTTCGAATTGTGTCTTCGGTCAATAGTTGGGTTGCCCGGCTCCTGCACTTGCTTCCTACGTTCCGTTTTGTTCGACTAGGCGTGCAAAGGGAGAACCACTGCGATTGTGGTTCCAGCTCACATGGTTAAGCACCTCAGTGGAGAAAGCCGAAAACTGACTGTCATAATAAGCGTAAACTGGTCAGCGATCCGATGACTATGTTAAATGACGGGCCGTTCATAACATTGGCCGAAGTGTTTACGGCTTGACCCCGACTGTCGCCAAACACTACCAGGGGCTATTAACTGGCCTCCCAAACTAAATCCTCGATATTTTGCTCTTACATTAGAGATGAGGTTTAATGATCATGCTTAGCATGACAACCCAAAGAAAGGAACCGATAGCGAGACTATTTTCTTTGGAAGACATTTCTTCTGTTAAACAGTAATATAACTCTGTGCGTACCTTTTTTTATAAAACCGTATGGCCAGATTGCCTTGTTTGTTGTAAATCTTTGCCCTCATAAAGGTTTTATAAAGTAGGACAAACACTCCTCGGCCACTGGCCGAGGAGGTGGAAGCCGATGGTCGGTTAAACAAAGTTTTGTACAATGCGGATCTGAGCATTAATGACGTAAAGTACTTGGATACGTACTTGGATACATATAGTCATTACACATAATTTGTGATTTTACTATGGATATTGATCCTTAATTCGGCCACCCGTGCCCGCATTAAGGCTCGGGGGCTACTGGGCTTCGGGCTTATTATTTACAAATATTAAAGGGGCACATCGATCCCCTGATCTGGTGTTGCCACCCGACTAGTGTCTCGGGGGCTACTGCATTGCTTGTCCAATGCAGAAAATTTTAAGTGTAATATAGTTTCCGAGGAGATTTTGATTCTCAGGTTGGTCGGTTGCACCCAACCTGAGTCTCGAGGACTGAGCACGCCGCTTTTAGTGACCCAAAGTATTCTGCCGAGCTTGGACTTGATCCTCAGGCCGATTTTGCAAATCAACCTGAGTCTCAGCGGCTACTAGGATCAGCGGTCTTACGTCATCCTTCAGGTGCATCTCAGGTTTTAGACCGATACACACCTTGAGGGCTACTGGCTATATATCTCGGCAGAGAATAAATTGCACCAACAAAAAATATTCACAAAAATCGGCCCACATTCGGGGTGGTGCACCACCTCGGAAGCAGTCCGACATAAAGGTCGGGCGCTAGTGGCTGGCTCCGTAGAGGGCATTTCCGGCATTAAGCTTGGCTAAACTCCTTCAAACTTTTTTGAACCAAGGTGATATGACACCTCAGATATAGTCCGGCATTGGAGCTCGGATACATAGTCTGGCCTTGGAGCTCGGATACATTCCGGCATTAGAGCTGGGAAGCGGTCCAGCATTGGTGCTCGGCTGCAAAAGATACCTCGAATACAGTCCGGCGTTAGAGCTCGGACGCAAGAGGACACTGCCTCCCGGGAACAACTTCAAACCCGAGGTGTGGCATAAAAATAATAAGGCATTGATAAAGGCCGGAAACTTAAAGGGGCTCCTCGGATACACGGCGTATAAACTCGTCGAATGCATTTCGGCGATCCTCGAGATCGAAGATGAGAAGATTTGTTGAACCAGTTTTCAAGGCCGACGACCGAAGATGAAGAACAATTCGGAAGAATCGAGGAGCGTCCCTAACTTGAAGACCGGTTCAGGGGGCTACTGACGGTGTCCTGGACTAGGGGTTACTCACCACGTCATCTCCCGATCTATTAGATTGGGCCGAGGCCCCCCATGGCCGTATACTCATGGGCCAGTTCGGACAGCCGCTGCATACAAGGAAGATTCCACAAAGACTTGGCGATCAAGACAAGGACTTCTCCCCACCGGCGTATTGGGCTAGGACTCTTGTTAACCTAGGCCTCTGGTGCATTATATAAACCAGGGCCAGGCTAGTCGATAGAATATACAACATACACATCAACAATCATACCATAGGCTAGCTTCTAGGGTTTAGCCTCCTTGATCTCGTGGTAGATCTACTCTTGTACTACCCATATCATCAATATTAATCAAGCAGGACGTAGGGTTTTACCTCCATCAAGAGGGCCCGAACCTGGGTAAAACATTGTGTCCCTCGTCTCCTATTACCATCCGCCTAGACGCACAGTTCGGGACCCCCTACCCGAGATCCGCCGGTTTTGACACCGACACACTCTCTCTCTCTCATGTTCTTGAGGTGATACGATCTTGATGTATCGTGAGCTTTGCTATTATAGTTGGATCTTATGATGTTTCTCCCCCTCTACTCTCTTGTAATGGATTGAGTTTTCCCTTTGAAGTTATCTTATCGGATTGAGTCTTTAAGGATTTGAGAACGCTTGATGTATGTCTTGTGTGGGATATCCGTGGTGACAATGGGGTATTCTATTGATCCACTTGATGTATGTTTTGGTGATCCACTTGCGGGTTCTGTGACCTTGGGAATCTATGCATAGGGGTTGGCACATGTTTTCGTCTTGACTCTCTGGTAGAATCTTCGGGGCACTCTTTGAAGTTCTTTGTGTTGGTTGAATAGATGAATCTGAGATTGTGTGATGCATATCGTATAATCATACCCACGGATACTTGAGGTGACATTGGAGTATCTAAGGGACATTAGGGTTTTGGTTGATTTGTGTCTTATGGTGTTATTCTAGTACGAACTCTAGGGATGTTTGTGACACTTATAGGAATATCCCAACGGTTTGATTGGAAAGAATAACTTTGAGGTGGTTTCGTACCCTACCATAATCTCTTCTTTTGTTCTCCGCTATTAGTGACTTTGGAGTGACTGTTTGTTGCATGTTGAGGGATAGTTATATGATCCAATTATGTTATTATTGTTGAGAGAACTTGCACTAGTGAAAGTATGAACCTAGGCCTTGTTTCAATGCATTGCAATACTGTTTACGCTCACTTTTATCATTAGTTACCTTGCTATTTTTATACTTTCAGATTACAAAAACCTTTACCTATCATCCATATTGCACTTGTATCACCATCTCTTCGCAGAACTAGTGCACCTATACAATTTACCATTGTATTGGGTGTGTTTTGGACACAAGAGACTCTTTGTTATTTGGTTGCAGGGTTGCTTGAGAGAGACCATCTTCATCCTACGCCTCCTACGGATTGATAAACCTTAGGTCATCCACTTGAGGGAAATTTGCTACTGTCCTACAAACCTCTGCACTTGGAGGCCCAACAACGTCTACAAGAAGAAGGTTGTGTAGTAGACATCAAGCTCTCTTCTGGCGCCGTTGCCGGGGAGGTTAGCGCTTGAAGGTATATCTTTAGATCTTGCAATCGAGTCTTTTAGTTTCTTGTTTTATTACTAGTTTAGTTTATAAAATAAAATTACAAAAAATGGAATTAAGTTTGCCTCATACGCTTCATCTTTTTAATATCTTTCGTGAGTATGATGGAAAGGAAAATTGTGCCAAAGTGTTAGAAGAAGAGCGCATTAAAATGTTTGGCACTAAATCTTTGAATGATGAGCATGATTGCAATGTTGTTAGTATGAACTCTTTGAATATCCATGATGCTAATGATATGCAAAGCCACAGGCTTGGGGATGCTACGTTTAATGAAGATGATATTTTTAGTCTCCCAAGTTTTGATATGCAAATTTATAATGATGATAGCATGGCTCCTGCATATGATGATTATATTGATGAAAGTGGGTTTGGAAGAGTGTCAACTTTAGGAAGTAATGATCCCACTATTTTGGAGGATGTTGAATCTTATTATGATAATTATGAAAGTGGATTTGGAGAGGTCATGACTTTATTTAGTGATGATTCCACTATCTTGGAAGAGGTTTCAATCGATTATGATGAGAACAAAGTTGCTACTTATGATAATTATGTGATGATACATATGCCATAAAAAGTAGTGATGATTATATTTATAAAATTTGTCATGATTATGATTACACTTTTTATGAACATTACTCTTTTAATGTGGAAACAATTTATAGTATTCGAGTCTCTTATGATACTCCCACTATTCCGATTGAGAAGAATTTTGCTTATGTGGAGAGTAGTAAATTTTCTATGCATGTAGATCATGAAAAGAATGCTTTAGGTGCTGGTTATATTGTTGAATTCATTCATGATGCTACTAAAAATTATTCTGAGGGAGGAACATATGCTTGTAGGAATTGCAATAATATCAAGTTTTCTCTCTATGTGCTTAAAGTTTTGAAGTTATGCTTGTTTTACCTTCCTATGCAAGTTGATTCTTGTTCCCACAAGTTGTTTGCTCACAAAATCCCTATGCATAGGAAGGGGGTTAGACTTAAATTTGCCAATCATATTCTTCATGATGCTCTCTTTATGTTACAATTCTTATCTTTTATGTGAGTATCATTGAAATCATCATGCCTAGCTAGGGGCGTTAAACGATAGCGCTTGTTGGGAGGCAACTCAACTTTATTTTTGTTCCTTGCTTTTTGATCCTATTTAGTAATAAATAATTTATCTAGACTCTGTTATGACTGAGTTTTTATGCTTTTAATTAGTGTTTGTGCCAAGTAGAACCTTTGGGAAGACGGGAAAGTCTTGTTGATCATGCTGTAAAAAACAGAAACTTTAGCACTCACGAGAATTTCTGCCATTTTTATTTGGATAGTGATATTTAGTTAATTCTTTTTGAAGATGATTAATAGATAAATTCCTCACGTCTAGCAATTTATTTTAGAATTTTTGGAGTACCATAAGTTTGCGTTAGCTACATATCACTACAGACTGTTCTGTTTTTGACAGATTCTGTTTTTCGTGTGTTGTTTGCTTATTTTGATGAATCTATGGCTAGTAAAATAGTTTATAAACCATAGAGAAGTTGGAATACAGTAGGTTTAACACCGATACAAATCAATAATGAGTTCATTACAGTACCTTGAAGTGGTGTTTTGTATTCTTTCGCTAACGGAGCTTACGAGTTTTCTGTTAAGTTTTGTGTTGTGAAGTTTTCATGTTTTGGGTAAAGATTCGATGGACTATGGAATAAGGAGTGGCAAGATCCTAAGCTTGGGGATTCCCAAGGCACCCCAAGGTAAAATTCAAGGACAAACAAAAGCCTAAGCTTGGGGATGCCCCGGATGGCATCCCCTCTTTCGTCTTCGTTCATCGGTAACTTTACTTGGAGCTATATTTTTATTTGCCACATGATATGTGTTTTGCTTGGTGCGTCATTTTATTTTCTTTTGTTTTTCTTGCTGTTTTAATAAAATACCAAGATCTGAAATTATTAAATGTTAGGGAGTCTTCACATAGTTGCATAATTATTCGACTACTCATTGAGCTTCACTTATATCTTTCCGAGTAGTTTGTCATTTGCTCTAGTGCTTCACTTATATCTTTCTAGAGCACGGTGGTGGTTTTATTTTGAAGAAATAGATGAACTCTCATGCACCACTTATATTATTTTGAGAGTCCTAAAAAGCATGGTAATTTGCTTTGGTTATGAATTTAGTCCTAATATGATGGGCATCCAAGAGGGATATAATAAAAACTTTCATAGAAAGTGCATTGAATACTATGAGAAGTTTGATACTTGATAATTATTTTGAGATATGGAGATGGTGATATTAGAGTCATGCTAGTTGAGTAGTTGTGAATTTGAGAAATACTTGTGTTGAAGTTTGTGATTCCCGTAGCATGCACGTATGGTGAACCGTTATGTGATGAAGTCGAAGCATGATTTGTTTATTGATTGTCCTCCTTATGAGTGGCGGTCGGGGACGAGCGATAGTCTTTTCCTACCAATCTATCCCCCTAGGAGCATGAGCGTAGTACTTTTTTTCGAAAACTAATAGATTTTTGCAATAAGTATGTGAGTACTTTATGACTAACGTTGAGTCCATGGATTATACGCACTCTCACCCTTCCACCATTGCTAGCCTCTCTAATACCGTGCGCCTTTCGCCGGTATCATATACCCACCATATACCTTCCTCAAAACAGCCACCATACCTACCTATTATGGCATTTCCATAGCCATTCCGAGATATATTGCCATGCAACTTTCCACCATTTCGTTTATCATGACACATTCCATCATTGTCATATTGCTTTGCATGATCATGCAGTTGACATCGTATTTGTGGCAAAGCCACCGTTCATAATTCTTCCATACATGTCACTCTTGATTCATTGCACATCCCGGTACACTGCGGGAGGCATTCATATAGATTCACACTTTGTTCTAGTATCGGGTTGTAATCTTTGAGTTGTAAATAAATAGAAGTGTGATGATCATCATTAATAGAGCATTGTCCCAAAAAAGGAAAGACCAAATAAAAAAAGAGGGGCAACGCTACTATCCTTTTACCACACTTGTGCTTCAAAGTAGCACCATGATCTTCATGATAGAGAGTCTCTTGTTTTGTCACTTTCATATACTAGTGGGAAATTTCCATTATAGAACTTGGCTTGTATATTCCAACAATGGGCCTCCTCAAGTGCCCTAGGTCTTCGTGAGCAAGCAAGTTGGATGCACACCCACTTAGTTTCTTTTGTTGAGCTTTCATACATTTATAGCTCTAGTGCATCCGTTGCATGGAAATCCCTACTCACTCACATTGATATCTATTAATGGGCATCTCCATAGCCCGTTGATACGCCTAGTTGATGTGAGACTATCTTCTCCTTTTTGTCTTCTCCACAACCACCATTCTATTCCACGTATAGTGCTATATCCATGGCTCACGCTCATATATTGCGTGAAGATTGAAAATTTTGAGAACATCAAAAGTATGAAACAATTGCTTGGCTTGTCATCGGGGTTGTGCATGATTTAAATACTTTGTGTGGTGAAGATGGAGCATAGCCAGACTATATGATTTTGTAGGGATAGCTTTATTTGGCCATGTTATTTTGAGAAGACATGATTGCTTTGTTACTATGCTTGAAGTATTATTATTTTTTATGTTCCATGCTATTATATTATCTGTTTTGGATGTTTACGGGCTTTATTATACACTTTTATATTTTTTGGGGACTAACCTATTAACCAAGAGCCCAGTGCCAGTGCCAGTTTTTGTTTTTTTCCTTGTTTTAGAGTATGGCAGAAAAGGAAAATCAAACGGAGTCCAATTGACCCGAAACTTCACGGAACTTATTTTTGGAACAGAAGAAGCCCACGGAGTATCGGAGATGGACCAGGAGAGTCCCGGGCTGCCCATGAGGGTGGGGGGCGCGCCCACCCCCTTGGGCGTGCTCCCCTACCTCGTGGACAGCCCGGAGGTCCACTGACGTACTTCTTCCTCCCATATATACCCATATACCCTAAAAACTCTGGGGAGCACAATAGATCGGGAGTTCCGCCGCCAGAAGCCTCTGTAGCCTCCGAAAACCAATCTAGACCCGTTCCGGCACCCTGCCGGAGCGGGAATCCCTCTCCGGTGGCCATCTTCATCATCCCGGCGCTCTCCATGACGAGGAGGGAGTAGTTCTCCCTTGGGGCTGAGGGTATGTACCAGTAGCTATGTGTTTGATCTCTCTCTCTCTCTCTCTCTCTCTCTCTCGTGTTCTTGAGGTGATACGATCTTGATGTATCGCGAGCTTTGCTATTATAGTTGGATCTTATGATGTTTCTCCCCCTCTACTCTCTTGTAATGGATTGAGTTTTCCCTTTGAAGTTATCTTATCAGATTGAGTCTTTAAGGATTTGAGAACACTTGATGTATGTCTTGTGTGGGATATCCATGGTGACAATGGGGTATTCTATTGATCCACTTGATGTATGTTTTGGTGATCAACTTGCGGGTTTCGTGACCTTGGGAATCTATGCATAGGGGTTGGCACACGTTTTCGTCTTGACTCTCTGGTAGAATCTTTGGGGCACTCTTTGAAGTTCTTTGTGTTGGTTGATAGATGAATCTGAGATTGTGTGATGCATATCGTATAATCATACCCATGGATACTTGAGGTGACATTGGAGTATCTAGGTGACATTAGGGTTTTGGTTGATTTGTGTCTTAAGGTGTTATTCGAGTACGAACTCTAGGGCTGTTTGTGACACTTATAGGAATAGCCCAACGGATTGATTGGAAAGAATAACTTTGAGATGGTTTCGTACCCTACCATAATCTCTTCGTTTGTTCTCCACTATTAGTGACTTTGGAGTGACTCTTTGTTGCATGTTGAGGGATAGTTATACGATCCAATTATGTTATTATTGTTTAGGGAACTTGCACTAGTGAAAGTATGAACCCTAGGCGTTGTTTCAACGCATTGAAATACCGTTTACGCTCACTTTTATCATTAGTTACCTTGCTGTTTTATATTATCAGATTACAAAAACCTTTATCTATCATCCATATTGCAGAACTAGTGCACCTATACAATTTACCATTGTATTGGGTGTGTTGGGGACACAAGAGACTCTTTGTTATTTGGTTGCAGGGTTGCTTGAGAGAGACCATCTTCATCCTACGCCTCCTACGGATTGATAAACCTTAGGTCATCCACTTGAGGGAAACTTGCTACTGTCCTACAAACCTCTGCACTTGGAGGCCCAACAACGTCTACAAGAAGAAGGTTGTGTAGTAGACATCAGAGACCTTGGAGCACAATGCGTCGGCTCAAGAGGCCGAACTTGTCAAGGCTCGTAAGGGTGCGGAGGCGGCCCAGATTGAAGCCCAGGATGCCCTCCATGATATCCAGGAGGCCTAGAAGATCGCGGCGGGTAAGGCATTCAATATGCAAAGCAAGAGTGTGAAGAGGAAATTTCTTTTACTAACCTGGATTCAGAGTTCTCCAGGGGCCTTTGCTGATCTGCCACGCAGTGTGACCGATGCTATGGAGTTCTTCTGAGCCAAAGAAGGGAGCTCCATGGAGAAGCTGTTCTGGTCACAATATTTCGTGCCAGAACATCCGGTACCCTTCAGCGATCAGCTGAAACAGATGGTCGAGCTGCACAGGATGGCCGAACTGGCCATGAAGGATATGATAATTCGGCTATGGCCAGCCGAAGCTATTCCCAGCAGCTACTTCGGCCTCGCGAAGAAGCTGGTGGATGCCTGTCCTCGGCTGGATGTCATCAAGTGGTCCGTCCGCATCGAGGGCGCGCGTCTGGCCTTCTCTTATTGCAAGGTCTGGTGGGCGAAGCTGGACGCTGTCAAGCTAGCGACCGGAGGGCCGCCGGAGGGCAAGGAGCACCGCACACCTGAGAGATACTTCGACGATGTCTTAGAGGGGTCCCATATTGTTGCGGATCATTGTGTGAAGGACACTATCTTTGAATGAATGTATTCGAGCTCCCTCTTCCTTGTATGATGAAACAAAAATGTTTATGCAATATAATGCTTATTATGTTTTTAAATTTTTACTTCCTGTGCGGCCGTGTTGCATGAAATCTCAGGGTTAACCAGTCGTCGGCTTCTGCCCCCATGTAGGTAGTACGGGGGTGTTCGGGATGGAATCTAAACAATCTTGATCTAATTAGATGGTCCTTGAAGGAGTTGTTTAGCGCAATGAACCAGGCAACCGGACTATGCAACTGTAACGCCCTCACTTAGCCATAGGAGTGCGACAATAAAAACATGGGTGCAGCCCATAGTATTTGAACTAGAGTGCTATAAGCGTCTGATCAGGAAGTATCAATCCTTCGCGAAATGCAGAAGAAATCTCCAACGATTTGTATCCTCCGAACAGCTGACCGGCTCTCGCCGCATCATGACAGTCAGTTTTCGGCTTTCTCTACCGAGGTGCTCCTTTGGATAAACCAAGGCACAATCACAGTAGTTCTCCCTTTACTACCTTAGCCGATGTAGCGGAATGTAAGGTAGCAAACACAGGTGCCGGGCAACCCAACTATTGACCAAAGACATGATTCGGAGCCAATGCATATAATGCTAAATTCGGGGTGCCGAACCATACTTATAAAAAGTGTTCGGCCTTTTGTTGCTGTGATGTTGGGTGCTATGAAGCCCCTGGCAAGCATTGAGGGTACAAAAGTGTACATGTGCTACCTGATAGGAGTATCCACAGGGGAGCTGAAAAAAAAGAAAACAAAAGAGGTACAAAGGTAAAAGGCTGGAGTCCTACAACTCCAGCCGCAAACTGTTCTCATTGTAATTTAATTAGTACGTCAAAGCGCATTGATACATGTAGTGCAATAAGCAACAGGCTATTTGACATGCCTAAACCAAGGGAGAACTGCATGTGGGTCCTGGAAAACAGGTAAAGTTATCATTAACAGAATCACCTAAAAAGTCCCCCATATGTCTGTGTTTCTTGCCGTCTTGGTGTGTTTATCCTTCAAGAGGATCGATGACCAGGCCATCAGATGGTGCCTGTGGTATTGAGACCTGAAAAGGAAACAAGTAAAAATGAAAGTATACGTGTATCCGGCGTCGGTTGAGCCGTACTACGGACAACAAGCTAGCTATGCCTCCGTCGATGCCCATGGGATTTTGAGCGCGTAGTTATGTACGCGCGGCATGAATACCACCACTTGATTGGAATTGCGACGAAGGCCTGATTGCTAGTCGAGCTCCTGACGAGCCGAGCTCTCCTGCTGCAGAGTAGTTCGGACCCTCTTAATGGTGTCCGTGGGCTTGGCAGCCGAGTTAAGGTTCTGCTTGAGAAGGCCGCTCTGTACTTCTGCTGCTAAGGCAGCTATGCGCTCTTCTGTACGGAGGGAGCGTTTTGTATTTCCGTTGACTGTTATGACGCCGCGTGGACCGGGCATCTTGAGCTTGAGATAAGCATAGTGTGGTACTGTGTTGAATCAACAAATGCAGTTCGTCCGAGCAGTGCGTGATAGCCGCTGCGAAAGGGGATGATAACGAAGATTAACTCCTCGCTTCGGAAGTTGTCCGGAGATCCGGAGACAACCTCAAGTGTGATTGAGCCCGTACAGCGGGCCTCTACACCTAGTATGACTCCTTTGAAGGTAGTCCTAGTGGGCTTGATCCGGGATGGGTTAATGCCCATTTTTCGCGTTGTATCCTGATAGAGCAGATTAAGGCTTCTACCTCCGTCCATAAGGACGCGAGTTAGGTGGAACCCATCAATTATCAGGTCTAAGACCAGGGCGGCTGAGCCACCGTGACGGATACTGGTCGGATGATCCCGACGATCAAAGGCGATCGGGCATGACGACCATGGATTAAATTTTGGGGTGACTGGTTCTATCGTGTAGACGTCCCTGAGCGCACGCTTGCGCGCCCTCTTGGGGATGTGGGTAGCGTATATCACGTTCACCATTTTGACATGAGGGGGAAACTTCTTCTGTCCCCCTGTGTTCGGTTGCTGGGGCTCTTTGTCATCATCCTCGCTTTGCGAACCCTTTTCCCTATTCTCGGCGTTTAATTTGCCGGCCTGTTTAAAAACCCAACAATCTCTATTTGTATGATTGGGTGGCTTGTCTGGGGTTCCGTGAATCTAGCATGGACGATCGAGTATACGGTCCAAGCTGGATGGGCCTGAATTGTTCTTTTGGAACGGCTTCTTCCACTGACCGGACTTAGGGCCCCTGAATCTGGCATTGGCTGTCGTGTCCTCGGTGTTATCACTGTTGTTTTGGTGCTTGTATCTGTTGCGTCAAGACTTGTCTTTGCTAGTTTTAGCTTCAGGGGTGCCGACATCGCTTGCATTGTTTTTTCTACGGGCCAACCAACTGTCCTCGCCCGCACAAAAACGGGTCATGAGTGCCGTGAGGGCTGCCATGGATTTTGGCTTTTCTTGGTCGAGGTGGCGAGCGAGCCATTTGTCACGGATGCCGTGTTTGAAGGCTGCTAGGGCTTCGGCATCCGGACAATCAACGATTTGGTTCTTTTTAGTTAAGAACCTAGTCTAGAATTTCCTGGCGGACTCTCCGGGCTGTTGAACTATATGGCTTAAGTCATCAGCGTTCGGAGGTCGAACATATGTACCTTGGAAGTTATCTAGGAAGGCCTCTTCCAAGTCCTCCCAGCTGCTAATAGAATTTGCAGGCAGACTGTTGAGCCAGTGCCGAGTTGTCCCCTTGAGTTTTAATTGGAGGTATTTGATGGCGTGGAGGTCATCTCCGCAGGCCATATGAATGTGGAGAATGAAATCTTCGATCCACACCGCGGGGTCTGTGGTTCCATCGTATGATTCTATATTCATGGGTTTGAACCCTTTTGGAAATTCATGATCCAGGACCTCATCAGTGAAGCAATGAGGGTGTGCGGTGCCTCTATATTGGGCCGTATCGCAATGTAGCTCTGATGGAGTCCGTCTGCGGTTTTCGGCCCGCGCATGACTAAGTTTGTCACGTCCAAATAGGTGGCCGTCGTCGCGTGTCGAGGTACACCCTTGCGATCCGTAGATTGATCTAGTATGTCATGCTTTATTTTTCAGGTTTTGACGGAGGTCATATGTATGACCGCGGGCTAATTTGCCTTTACCTGTGCGCTAAGGCGGGGCTGACTGGTGTTCGACATGAGTTGTCGTTTTGTCTCGGCCACGTGGTGGTCGGTCTGCCGCATTGTACGATGGGGGGATGTATTCCGGCGCCTCCTCGTCAAACCGAGGTAGCAATTTGCGCTTTTGGTAGATTTTGGTTAGGCGCTTGAGGCCATATTCTTCGGCTATAGGACATCGGTCCATTTATCATTGAGCAGATCTTGGTCAGCTTGAAGCTGCTGCTGCTTCTTTTTCAAGCTCCTTGAAGTGGCGATTAGCTGGTGCTTGAAGCGCTCCTGCTCAAGAGGTTCCTTAGGCACGATGAAATCCTTGGTGCCGAGGCTCACCTCGTCTTCGGAGAGCGGAAGGTAATTATCATCCTCCAAATCTTCGGGCGTGGCCTGCTTGCTAGGGCTAGGCTGCCCATATTCTCGTTCATCTTGTTCATTAGCTGTTTCAACGGGGTCTTCGTTGTCTTCGGCACCTTCTGGAGTATTATCTTCTCCTGTGCCGGTGTTGTTGTCTTTACTGCGGCGTGACTTAGAGCAGCGCCGCTGCCGCCGGCGCTTGGACTGTATTTCAGAATGTTTATCCCCAGCTGGATCTTCCTTGTCCTCGGCGCTGTTTTCCTTTGGTCTATCCACCATGTATAGATCATACGAGGAAGTGTCCATCCAGCGTCCGGTGAACGACGGGTTCTGGGCCTCCTCTTTTCTGGCATCGTCGTCCATACCGTCGATGTCTTTGGAGTCGTAATCAAGTTCGTCGGTCAAATCCTCAACCGTGGCTATGAAGTGGGTGGCGGGTGGGAAGCAAAATTCTCCACCGTCAGCCCCTAGTTCGAGTCGGATATAGTTCGGCTATGCGTCCTCCGCCAAGGACAGGTTTTTTAATGCATTTAGCACATTGCCCAAAGGCGAGTGCTGGAAGATGTCTGCGGCACTGAATTCGAAGATCGACAAACGATCAAGCTCGGCATCCGCGGGCTCACGTGGTTCGGAACTTACGACCGGAGACGAGTTGGCCCGCAGTGCGAAGCCGTCGAACAGGAAGATCTGTCCGGGGAGGAAACCTTTTGGCGACAGCACAATGGAACTCTCAATGAAAGCACCAATGTCGCTGTCAAAACCGTCGGATCTCGGGTAGGGGGTCCCGAACTGTGTGTCTAAGGTCGATGGTAACAGGAGACAAGGGACACGATGTTTACCCAGGTTGGTGCCCTCTCTATGGAGGTAATACCCTACGTCCTGCTTGATTGATATTGATGAATATGAGTATTACAAGACTTGACCTACCTCAAGATCGTAATGGCTAAACCCTAGAGGTCTAGCTTGTATGGCTATGTATATCTTATCCGGACTAAGTCCTCCGGTTTATATAGACACCGGAAGGATCTAGGGTTACACAAGGTCGGTTACAAAGAAACGAATCTACATATTCGGTCGCCAAGCTTGCCTTCCACGCCACGGAGAGTCCCGTCCGGACACGGGTGCAGTCTTCGATCTTCGTATCTTCACAACCCGTCAGTCCGGCTGATGACTAATAGGCCGGACGCCCGAGGACCCCTTAGTCCAGGACTCCCTTAGTCTGAAGTAAACTACTCACACATCACCGGAGATGTCATGGAGTTGATTTAGAGGCCCTCAGTGATCGATGCCCCCTCCGACGGAGCTCCGGAAAAGGCCCCAAGATGGGATCTCTTGGGTAGAGAAGGTTGCGGCGGTGGAAATAGGGTTTCGTGGTGCTCCTGGTTGTTTTCATGGTATATGAGTATATATAGGAGGAAGAAGTAGGTCGGTTGAGCCACGGGGGGGCCCATGAGGGGGGAGGGCGCGCCCAGGGGGTAGGCGCGCCCCCTGCCTCGTGGACTCCTCGTTCGTTTCTTAACATCCACTCCAAGTCCTCTAGATCACGTTTGTTCCAAAAATAACTCTCTCGAAGGTTTCATTCTGTTTGGATTCCGTTTGATATTCCTTTTCGGCGAAACACTGAAATAGGCAAAAAAACAGCAATTTGCACTGGGCTTGGGTTAGTAGGTTAGTCCCAAAAATAATATAAAAGTGTAAAATAAAGCCCATTAACATCCAAAACAGATAATATAATAGCATGGAACAATAAAAAATTATAGATACGTTAGAGACGTATCAAGCATCCCCAAGCTTAATTCCTGCTCGTCCTCAAGTAGGTAAATGATAAAAACATGATTTTTTGATGTGGAATGCTACCTAGCATAATTCTCAATGTAATTCTCTTTATTGTGGCATGAATATTCAGATCCGAAAGATTCTAGACAAAAGTTTAATATTGACATAAAAATAATAATACTTCAAGCATACTAGCTAAGCAATTATGTCTTCTCAAAATAACATGGCCAAAGAAAGTTATCCCTACAAAATCATATAGTCTGGATATGCTCTATCTTCACCACACAAAGTATTTAAATCATGCACAACCCCGATGACAAGCCAAGCAATTGTTTCATACTTTTGATGTTCTCAAACTTTTTCAATCTTCACGCAATACATGAGCGTTAGCCATGGACATAGCACTATATGTGGAATAGAATGGTGGTTGTGGAGAAGAAAAAAAGGGAGAAGATAGTCTCACATCAACTAGGTGTATCAATGGGCTACGGAGATGCCCATCAATAGATATCAATGTGAGTGAGTAGGGATTGCCATGCAACGGATGCACTAGAGCTATAAGTGTATGAAATCTCAAAAAGAAACTAACTGGATGTGCATCCAACTTGCTCGCTCACGAAGACCTAGGGCATTTTGAGGAAGCCCATCATTGGAATATACAAGCCAAGTTCTATAATGTAAAATTCCCACTAGTATATGAAAGTGATAACATATGAGACTCTCTATCATGAAGATTATGGTGCCACTTTGAAGCACAAGTGTGGAAAAAGGATAGTAACATCATCCCTTCTCTCTTTTTCTCTCATTTTTTTATTTGGGCCTTCTTTTCTCTCTTTTTTATGGCCTCAATTTTTTTCGTCCAGAGTCTCATCCCGACTTGTGGGGGAATCATAGTCTCCATCATCCTTTCCTCACTTGGGACAATGCTTTAATAATGATGATCATCACACTTTTATTTACTTACAACTCAAAGAATTACAACTCGATACTTAGAAAAAAATATGACTGTATGTGAATGCCTCCGACGGTGTACCGGGATATGCAATGACTCATGAGTGACATGTATGAAAGAATTATGAACGGTGGCTTTGCCACAAATACGATGTCAACTAAATGATCATGCAAAGCAATATGACAATGATGATGCGTGTCATAATAAATGGAATGGTGGAAAGTTGCACGACAATATATCTAGGAATGGCCATGGAAATGCCATAATAGGTAGGTATAGTGGCTGTTTTGAGGAAGGTATATGATGGGTTAATGGTACCGGCGAAAGTTGTGCGATACTAGAGAGGCTAGCTATGGTGGAAGGGTGAGAGTGCGTATAATCCATGGACTCAACATTAGTCATAAAGAACTCACATACTTATTGCAAAAATCTATTAGTTATCGAAACAAAGTACAACATGCATGCTCCTAGGGGGATAGATTGGTAGGAAAAGACCATCGCTCGTCCCCGACCGCCACTCACAAGGAAGACAATCAATAAATAAATCATGCTCCGACTTCATCACATAACGGTTCACCATACGTGCATGCTACGGGAATCACAAACTTTAGAACAAGTATTACTGAAATTCACAACTACTCAACTAGCATGACTCTAATATCATCATCTCCATATCTCAAAACAATCATCAAGTATCAAACTTCTCATAGTATTCAATGCACTTTCTATGATAATTTTTATTATACCCATCTTGGATGCCTATCATATTAGGACTAAATTCATAACCAAAGCAAATTACCATGCTATTCTAAAGGACTCTCAAAACAATATAAGTGAAGCATGAGAGATTAATAATTTCTATAAAATAAAACCACCAATGTGCTCTAAAAGATATAAGTGAAGCACATAGAGTATTCTAATAAATTGCAATTCATGTGTGTCTCTCCCAAAAGGTGTGTACAACAAGGATGATTGTGGTAAACTAAAAAGCAAAGACTCAAATCATACAAGACGCTCCAAGCAAAACACATATCATGTGGTGAATAAAAATATAGCTCCAAGTAAAGTTACCGATGGACGAAGACGAAAGAGGGGATGCCTTCCGGGGCATCCCCAAGCTTAGGATTTTGGTTGTACTTGGATTTTACCTTGGGGTGCCTTGATAATCCCCAAGCATAGGGTCTTCCCACTCCTTGTTCCATAATCCATCAAATCTTTACCCAAAACTTGAAAACTTCACAACACAAAACTTAAAAGAAAATCACGTGAGCTCCGTTAGTAAAAGAAAACAAATCACCACTTCAAGGTACTGTAATGAACTCATTATTTTATTATATTGGTGTTAAACCTACTGTATTTCAACTTTTCTATGGTTCATAAACTCTATTACTAGCCATAGATTCATCAAAATAAGCAAACAACACACGAAAAACAGAATCTGTCAAAAACAGAACAATCTGTAGTAATCTGTAGATTTCGAATACTTATGGAACCCCAAAAATTCTAAAATAAATTTATGGACGTTAGGAAATTATCTATTAATAATCTTAAAAAATAATTAACTAAATATCACTCTCCAGTAAAAAATGGCAGCAAATCTCGTGAGTACTAGTTTCTGTTTTTTACAGCAAGATCGCAAAGACTTTCCCCAAGTCTTCCCAAAGGTTCTACTTGGCACAAACACTAATTAAAAGCATAAACCACATCTAAACATAGGCTAGATGAATTAGTTATTACTAAATAGAATCAAAAATGAAGAAACAAAAACAAAATTGTGTTGCCTCCCAACAAGCGCTATCGTTTAAAGCCCCTAGCTAGGCATAAAAGTAAGGATAGATCTAGGTATTGTCATCTTTGGTATGCAATTCTTCAATAGAAAACTTATCACCCTTGGGAGTTTCCTTCTTTCTGTTAATGATTAAACTCCTCGGCAAGAAATCAAGAAAATAATTTGTAGCAAAAGGTTCCTTAATGATAGCGAGAAAGTTGGGGTGATCCCTTATGAATTTGAGATCCGTATTTTCCTTACTAGAAGTTTCACCCTTATTTTTAGGAACGTACATTAGTTTGGCAACTTTGGTAGTAGGATTTGAAGTATTTCTTACGGTATAAAAAGCGGACCCGAAGTTGATAATAATACCCTCAAGTTTATCAATTCTAGTGGAATCTTGGTCTATTCTTTCATTAACTACGGGTTCTTTTTATTTAAAACTTTTCAGAGTAACTCCTACCTTAGATCCATACTGGGTAATTTGCTTGTGGATCTTTTTATCCAAATTCTCAATCAATTCAATAGTGGCAACTTTATTTTCAATAATATCGAGCCTTTGCATAACATGTTCCAAAGTTAACATGGTTCCATTAACCAAGAGAGGTGGTGTGCCAAACAAATCTATCATAGCATTATAAGAATCAAAAGTGTGGCTACCCAAGGAATTTCCTCCGGTAATGGTATCAAGAATATATCTGTTCCAAGGAATGATGCCTACATAAAAATTGTGAAGAATAATGGAAGTAGATTGCTTCCTAGTAGATCTATTTTGCGCATTGCAAATTCTATACCAAGCATCTCTTAGATTTTCTCCCTCCCTTTGTTTAAAATTAAGGACCTCATTCTCGGGAGACAAAGGAGTAGATGAAGGACCAGCCATAACGACGAAGCAAGCGAAAGAAAAATCAAACAGAAAAAGAGAAGGGGGATGGAAAAAGAGGGCAAAAGAACGGCAAGGGTGAAGTGGGGGAGAGGAAAACCAGAGGCATATAACGTAATGCGAGGGATAAGAGTTTGTGATGGGTACTTGGTATGTTTTGACTTGTGCGTAGACTCCCTGGCAACGGCGCCAGAAATCTTTCTTGCTACCTCTTGAGCACTGCGTTGGTTTTCCCTTGAAGAGGAATGGGTGACGCAGCAAAGTAGCGTAAGTATTTCCCTCAATTTTTGAGAACCAAGGTATCAATCCAGTGGGAGGCCACACGCAAGTCCCTCGTACCTACACAAACAAATAAGAACCTCACAACCAACGCGATAAAGGGGTTGTCAATCCCTTCATGGTCACTTACGAGAGTGAGATCTGATAGAGATGATAAGATAATATTTTTGGTATTTTTATGATAAAGATTAAAAGTAAAGCTTGCAAAATAAAAGATAATTGAAATAGCTTGTTAACGGAAGACAAATATAATGGAGAATAGACCCGGGGCCATAGGTTTCACTAGTGGCTTCTCTCAAGATAGCATAAGTATTACGGTGGGTGAACAAATTACTGTCGAGCAATTGATAGAAAAGAGAATAATTATGAGAATATCTAGGCATGATCATGTATATAGGCATCACGTCCGTGACAAGTAGACCGACACCTGCCTGCATCTACTACTATTACTCCACACATCGACTGCTATCCAGCATGCATCTAGAGTATTAAGTTCATAAGAACAGAGTAACGCATTAGGTAAGATGACATGATGTAGAGGGATAAATTGAAGCAATATGATATAAACCCCATGTTTTTATCCTCAATGGAAACAATACAATACGTGTCGTTTCCCTTTCTGTCACTGGGATCGAGCACCACAAGATTGAACCCAAAGCTAAGCACTTCTCCCATTGCAAGAACGATCAATCTAGTAGGCCAAACCAAACTGATAATTCAAAGAGACTTGCAAAGATAACCAATCATACATAAAAGATTTCAGAGAAGAATCAAATATTGTTCATAGATAGACTTGATCATAAGCCCACAATTCATCGGATCTCGACAAACACACTGCAAAAAGAGTTACATCGAATAGATCTCTAAGAAGATCGATGAGAACTTTGTATTGAGATTCAAAGAGAGAGAACAAGCCATCTAGCTAATAACTATGGACCCGAAGGTCTGAAGTAAACTACTCACACATCACCGGAGAGGCCATGGAGTTGATATAAAGGCCCTCCGTGATCGATGCCCCCTCCAGTGGAGCTCCGGAAAAGGCCCCAAGATGGGATCTCTTGGGTACAAAAGTTTGCGGCTGTGGAAATAGGGTTTCGTGGTGCTCCTGGTTGTTTTCAGGGTATATGAGTATATATAGGAGGAAGATGTAGGTCGGTTGAGCCACGAGGGGCCCACGAGGGGGGAGGGCACACCCAGGGGGTAGGCGCACCCCCTGCCTCTTGGACTCCTCGTTCGTTTCTTGACGTCCACTCCAAGTCCTGTGGATCACGTTTGTTCCAAAAATAACTCTCTCGAAGGTTTCATTCCGTTTGGATTCCGTTTGATATTCCTTTTCTGCGAAACACTGAAATAGGCAAAAAAACAACAATTTGCACTGGGCCCTGGGTTAGTAGGTTAGTCCCAAAAATAATATAAAAGTGTAAAATAAATCCCATTAACATCCAAAACAGATAATATAATAGCATGGAACAATAAAAAATTATAGATACGTTGGAGACGTATCAATGCTATGCGGTGATACTTGGTTAACTTACCATCTACTCTCTTCTACTGCTTCAAGACGGAGGCTGCCAGAAGCATAGTCCTCGATAGGACTAGCTATCCCCTTCTTATTTTGGCATTCTGTAGTTTAGTCCACAGACACTACCCATTTCATTGATACCAATGCAAATGTAGTATAGATCGTTGCTTGCGAGTACTTTGGATGAGTACTCACGGTTGCTTTGCTACTTTTTCCCCCTTTCTCTGTTATTGCGATCATATGATGGAGTCCCGGAGCTAGAGGATCCCGAGGATGATTCTGTATGGAGTTCGGCTTTGAGGAGTAGTTAGGAGGTCCCAGGCAGGAGGCCTCGCCTTTTCGATCGCTGCTACTTTTGTGCTAGCCTTCTTAAGGCAAACTTGTTTAACTTATGTTTGTACTCAGACATTTTTGCTTCCGCTAACTCGTTTGTATTCGAGCTGATGGTATTCGAGCCCTCGAGGCCCCTGGCTTGTAATATAAAGCTTGTATTATTTTAATTTGTGTCTAGAGTTGTGTTGTGACATCTTTCCGTGAGTCTCTGATCTTGATCGTACACATTTGCACGTATGATTAGTGTACGGTCAAATCAGCGGCGTCACAAGTTGGTATCTGAGCCAACTGCCTGTAGGAATCCCCCTTTCCAACTCCTTGGCCGAAGTTGAGTCTAGTCGTTGATTTTTTACTAACATGGATGTGCGGCTTATGGGCCCACGTCGCCATCAGGTGGTATTAGGATCTTTTATTCCTCGTCTTTACTCTGGGACTCTGATCTCTCTTCTACTCGGGTTAAATGATTTTACAAACTCTAACTCTAGGTTCTCGTAACCACTTCCTACCGGAGAGCCCTTTTATTTTAGATGATTGCCTGCTTCACCAGAAGAATCAGAAGATACTCTCCGAGGTTTTCCCGAGACCCTTGTGCCCACCGACTTTTACAATTCCCTACCACTGATATACCCTTATGGATAACTACCTACATTTGTCGTTCATACATTCATCCTCAGTTGCTCTTGTTATTACAATATGCCCTGAACTGCTCTCCGTTGTTCCGAAAATCCTTTGAGCTTACTGCCTTGCAGTTCTTTACCACATGAATACCCCTATGGATAATTCCTCGCACATTTCGAGTATCCGTTCATCTCGAGTTGTTCATATGCTTGATAAGATACTCTGAATTACTATCCGACCTTCTGAGGATCCTCTTCAAACTATTGCTCTGCAAATACTTGTATGCTTACATTATGGATGCTCCAATATGACTAGCAATATTCACTAGTATCTTTTGACACCGTCATTTTGATCCTATTGATTCAACATGTGTGCGAATGCACACAATCATCAATCAACCCTTCTAAATTATCTTTCCGGCTCAGACGTCATTCTGAACATGAGCTGGTTCTCGACCAAACTATTTGTCATCGATTGTGCCTCTGGTCTATTCAACTTATCCATTGATTAGAGCGTCTGCTTCTGATCATTCATTTTGGAAATCATAATTCCTTTGTTATCTAAGCATCGAAATATTCAGATGTTCTATAATCTGATGCCCTTGCATTCTTTCCTCCTATGATTAAGTACCGATACTCACATCAGCTCCGTTCTGGATCACCCGATCCATTGTTGGATTTCATCCGACATCGTCCTTCACATTCGATAACCTTGTGAGCCTTTCCACGGGTATATAATGCCTTTGGTAAATTGTATCCTCTCATTTGGCCAACCATGCTCTGCTTTCGAGCTGGCGATATTTACTATTGAAGCTTGTGTTATATCCACGATGCCCCGATGGGTTGAACCTATGCTTTCCTTAACCTGTATGAACTCGAAGGTTTTCACGGGTCATACTCTTCTGGTACTTTGCCAGGTAGGTTTTCACACCCAATTCATTTTTTTATATAGAGCAGTGAACGAATGATTATGCATTGGAGAAGTGGGATTTGACCTTGAACTTTGAGTTCATGCCCATGGACACGATGTAGATCTTATCATGGAAACTTCTCTTAAAGTAATTATTCCCTTGGTATAAGTTCATCTTATATCTTGGATTTGGTCTTTTGCAACCGTGGTTCCGACCATGATTGTTTTCCTTTGATTCTACCTCTCGGACAAGTTAAAGTACTTGTCTTCTGCAGTTCATTACACCTATCCATCCTTATTTTGGTTTGTCTTTGAGTATTACTCCTGGTATCTCGAGGATAATCACCCCATTGCACTACATTTTATAAATTTTTGATGAAGTAGCAGCTTCCCCCATCATAGTTACTCCACGAGTTCTGGGTTGTCGTCAACCGAGAACACGATTAGTGAATCAAATAAACACTGTGATTCAATACTCCTAGTACCTTGTTGTTGAGACGTTTAATACTCCATCATGTCACTCCTAGCCTGATCGGTTACTTCATGATCATGCTAATTTTAACTGTGCTACTTGGCCCTTATTCCTGGAGCACATCTCTCGACAACAAGCTAAGCTTACATCAACTTCCTCGTCTTATCGTTTCACCTCAAACCACAAACTTGATTCCGAATTTGTGTCGTATATGTGGTTCCAATAGTATTTCGCTGCATTGGTCCTTTTGCTTAATGCATTCGCTGTTTGATTGCTTCTTCGTGGAGCCTCTCGACAAAATTGTCATGATTATCATTAACATTTTGACTCCTTCCGGGTTATCAATCGAATTCTTTATGATAAGTGACATCCGCGTCCCTTGGTAATTTGACTTACCGTCGACAACATTCTTACCTTTCTTTCATCAAAAACTTGTTCATGTTATGGATGCAACTTGCTATCCAGCTTGTATTATGTTCTACCTTGGAGTGCTACCATCTTTTATGTCAAGAATGTTGTTAGAAATTCACCATCTCTTAAGAATTCTTGGTATTGTGATACTGCTCACCATCACCGTTCTTTCTTGGTCCCCGTGTTGATCCTAACCGGGATACCAACAAGTGAACGGTGCTATTTGGATTCTGCACTTCTAGCGACCCTATTGCTTTGAAGTTAATGATCGACAGTTCATTCTTAGCTAATCGGTTATCGAATCACCATTCCAACAATTGATCAGGCTACCTATGCCCCTATTTCAGTCGCACCTTTCAACCAATGTTTAATTGTGTATGTTTTCCTCGAGCATAAGTCATTATATCATTTAATCTAACAAATATTATCTCCTTGTTCACATACTTGTGGAAATCCATTTTTTGCAAATCTCAATGAATTGTCGCTGAGTACATCAGCCACCTCCTCATCCTCTACCTGGTTTAATGATGAACTCTTGTTTTGGAACTTGCTTCCATAGTTCATATCCCGAGAATCTTACAATGTCATCTCGACAATTTGTGTTGCACCTTTTCTTCTCAGGCATCCCGAGTCTGAGGTATCCAGACACCAATTAGATCTGAATCTTGGCCAGATATGATGGTTGGAACAAATTTTCAAGAGTTATAACATTGGTCTTTATATGACCCAGTAAGGTGATGTCATGCCGAGCCCACCTGGCCGGATGACCTATTGTTATAGTATCCCTTTTGGCATGATTAACCATTTTCTCATGAGGAAATTGTAAGACTTGTTCCATAAGTTGATCCAGATGGATCCTTTGTGTGTCCAAAGTCTGACCTTTGCTTGACGATCATGTCAATGCTATCTCAAAGCATGTCTGTGGTACTCCAGTCTTTGATAAGAACATTTAAAGCACCATGCTAAAATTTCTTTATCAATTATTTAGACACCGTTGTATGGGTAATGTAACGAAATTCCTCTCCCCTTACCTAAATGGTTTTCTACTTTCTATCATGTTAGGGATATCATGCTCTATTTGTCCTTGTAGAGGATATACCCCTGAAACATATGTATCAAAACATTTTCCTTTCCATTGTTCTTTTTAATCTGATGATCACATTTTCCTTTTCATTGTTTTGTTTAACCTTTCTTGTGATCTATATGACCTAAGAAGTAATATTCTTCTGCTTATGTAAACACCTTGGTGTACAACCATGTTAGTAAGACCCTGTTGCTATTGTTGATAATATTCCGGTAACCGCCGATGGACGAGAACTTTGCCTATTGGTCCGCCTCGTCTTAATGAGCAGGAAAATGGTTCTCTTTGTCCCTCGCCCTTGGTACCGATGTTGTTGCCGACATAGCTGACAGTTTATTCTCCGACATGCCTTGCTATCATGTTTGTGCAAGATGACATCGCCCTTCCTACTTTTTAACCCACATGGTGGGCCCATAACCCACAAGTCCACTTGCTCGAAACCTGACTCTCTTGTACACCCTTGTTTGCCATAGTTATTCCTCGTGTTTGACCGGGTCACCTTCCTAGAGATGATTTATTCTGGTATCAGACACAACACTTATTGTCGTTGCGCTAAACCCCATTTCAGGCCCTGTTACAGGCGTCGAATAATTGCATATGCGCTTGAAACTTCTATTTTGCACCTTCTTACTTTGCTCTCAATATTTTCTTAAGTTTCAATTTGAGAGTTACTTTGCACCACCTTACCCGATATTATCGACCAGATAGTCAACCTTGCAGAGGTCCGTTCTCCCGGAATACCCACCCTTTATTCTTTCGTGAGTACGATGGAGTTCCTGAAGAAAGGATGTGTACTACATCATGATGACCTGAAGCAGAGAAATGAAGACATTGACGTAATGGATCGACCTATCCGAGAAGAGCAATCAAGACCGAGAAGATTCGTTAGAGTTCCAAAACCATATCTTTCTGTTGGGGAACGCAGTAATTTCAAAAAAATCATACGCACACACAAGATCCATTTAGGTGATGCGTAGCAATGAGAGAGGAGAGTGTTTTCTACGTACCCTTGTAGATCGTAAGCGGAAGTGTTATGACAACGCAGTTGATGTAGTCGTACGTCTTCACGATCCGACCGATCCTAGTACCAAAAGTACGGCACCTCCGCGATCTGCACACGTTCAGCTCGGTGACGTCCCACGAACTCTCTATCCAGCTGAGTGTCGAGGGAGAGCTTTGTCAGCATGACGGCGTCAAGACGGTGATGATGAAGCTACCGGCACAGAAGGATTCCCCCCTTCCAAGTAGTAGGAGTAGGATTCCTCCCTTCCAAGTAGTAAGAGTAGGAGAGAAGGAAGGGGAGGAGAGAGGGAAGGAAAGGGGGGCCCACCCAATTTGGATTGGGCTAGGGGGGTGCCTCCCACCTTTTCCCTTCCTCTCCTCTATTCCACTAAGGCCCAATAAGGCCCATGTACTCCCTGGGGGGTTCCAGTAACCTCCCGGTACTCCAAAAAATGCCCGAACTCGTATGGAACCATTCCAATGTCCAAACATAGGCTTCCAATATATCGATCTTTATGTCTCGACCATTTCGAGACTCCTTGTCATGTGCGTGATCATATCCGGGACTCCAAACTACCTTCGGTACATCAAAACACAAAAAACTCATAATACCGATCGTCACCAAACGTTAAGCATGTGGACCCTACGGGTTCGAGATCTATGTAGACATGACCAAAGATTCATCTCCGGTCAATAACCAATAGCGGAACCTGGATGCTCATATTGGTTCCTACATATTCTGCGAAGATCTTTATCAGTCAAACCGCACAACAACATAAGTTGTTCCCTTTGTCATCGGTATGTTACTTGTCCGAGATTCGATCGTCGGGGATCTCAATACCTAGTTCAATCTCGTTACCGGCAAGTCTTTTTACTCATTCCGTAGTGCATCATCCCGCAACTAACTCATTAGTCACATTGCTTGCAAGGCTTATAGTGATGTGCATTACCGAGAGGGCCCAAAGATACCTCTCCGATACTCGGAGTGACAAATCCTAATCTTGATCTATGCCAACTCAACAAACACCATCAGAGACACCTGTAGAGCATCTTTATAGTCACCCAGTTATGTTGTAATGTTTGATAGCACACTTAGTGTTCCTCCGGTATTCGGGAGTTGCATGATCTCATAGTCATAGGAACATGTATAAGTTATGGAAAAGCAATAGCAACAAACTAAACGATCATCGTGCTAAGCTAACGGATAGGTCAAGTCAATCACATCATTCTCTAATGATGTGATCCCGTTAATCAAATGACAACTCATGTCTATGGCCGGGAAACATAATCATCATTGATTCAATGAGCTAGTCAAGTAGAGGCATACTAGTGACACTTTGTTTTTCTATATATTCACACATGTACTAAGTTTCCGGTTAATACAATTCTAGCATGAATAATAAACATTTATCATGATATAAGGAAATATAAATAACAACTTTATTATTGCCTCTAGGGCATATTTCCTTCAGTCTCCCACTTCAACTAGAGTCAATAATATAGATTACATTCTAATGATTCTAACACCCATGGAGTCTTGGCGTTGATCATGTTTTGCTCGTGAGAGAGGCTTAGTCAACAGTTCTGCAACATTCAGATCTGTATGTATCTTGCAAATCTCTGTCTTCCTCCTTGACTGGATCGCGGATGGAATTGAAGCGTCTCTTGACGTGCTTGGTTCTCTTGTGAAATCTGGATTCCTCTGCCAAGGAAATTGCACCAATATTTTCACAAAAGATTTTCATTGGACCCGATGCACTAGGTATTACACCTAGATTGGATATGAACTCCTTCATCCAGACTCCTTCATTCGCTGCTTTCGAAGTAGCTATGTACTCCGCTTCACATGTAGATCCTGCCACGACGCTCTGCTTAGAACTGCACCAACTGACAACTCCACCATTTAATAAAAATACGTATCCGGTTTGTGACTTAGAGTCATCTGGATCAGTGTCAAAGCTTGCATCGACGTAACCGTTTACGACGAGCTCTTTGTCACCTCCATAAACGAGAAACATATCCTTAGTCCTTTTTAGGTATTTCAGGATGTTCTTGACCGATGTCCAGTGATCCACTCCTGGATTACTTTGGTACCTCCCTGCTAAACTAATAGCAAGGCACACATCAGGTCTGGTACACAGCATTGCATACATGATAGAACTTATGGCTGAAACAATAGGGAATGACTTTCATTTTCTCTCTATCTTCTGCAATGGTTGGGCATTGAGTCTGACTCAACTTCGCACCTTGTAACACAGGCAAGAACCCTTTCTTTGCTTGATCCATTTTGAACTTCTTCAAAACTTTATCAAGGTATGTGCTTTGTGAAAGTCCAATTAAGCGTCTTGATCTATCTCTATAGATCTTGATGCCCAATATATAAGCAGCTTCACCGAGGTCTTTCATTGAAAAATTCTTATTCAAGTATCCTTTTATGCTATTCAGAAATTCAGTGTCATTTCCGATCAGCAATATGTCATCCACATATAATATCAGAAATGCTACAGAGCTCCCACTCACTTTCTTGTAAATACAGGCTTCTCCAAAAGTCTGTATAAAACCATATGCTTTGAAAAACACTATCAAAGTGTATATTCCAACTCCGAGAGGCTTGCACCAGTCCATAAATGGATCACTGGAGCTTGCACACTTTGTTAGCACCTTTTGGATCAACAAACCCTTCTAGTTGCATCATATACAACTCTTCTTTAAGATATCCAGTAAGGAATGTAGTTTTGACATCCATTTGCCAAATTTCATAATCATAAAATGCGGCAATTACTAACATGATTCGAACGGACTTAAGCATCGCTACGAGTGAGAAGGTCTCATCATAGTCAACTCCTTGAACTTGTCGAAAACCTTTTGCAACAAGTCGAGCTTTGTAGACAGTAACATTTCCATCAACGTCAGTCTTCTTCTTGAAGATCCATTTATTCTCTATGGCCTGCCGATCATCGGGCAAGTCAACCAAAGTCCACACTTTGTTCTCATACATGGATCCTGAGGGAGTCCTGGAATAGGGAGTCTCCGGACAGCCGGACTATATCCTTTGGCCGAACTGTTGGACTATGAAGATACAAGATTGAAGACCTCGTCTCGTGTCCGGATGGGACTTTACTTGGCATAAAAGGCAAGCTAGGTGTCGGTGTCAAAACCGGCGGATCTCGAGTAGGGGGTCCTGAATTGTGCGTCTAAGGCGGATGGCAACAGGAGGCAGGGGACACGATGTTTTACCCAGGTTCGGGCCCTCTTGATGGAGGTAAAACCCTACGTCCTTCTTGATTAATATTGATGATATGGGTAGTACAAGAGTAGATCTACCACGAGATCAAAGAGGCTAAACCCTAGAAGCTAGCCTATGGTATGATTGTATGCTGTCCTACGGACTAAAACCCTCCGGTTTATATAGACACCAGAGAGGGTTAGGGTTACACAAGGTCGGTTACAAAGGAGGAGATACACATATCCGTATTGCCTAGCTTGCCTTCCACGCCAAGTAGAGTCCCATCCGGACACAAGACGAAGTCTTCAATCTTGTATCTTCATAGTCTAACAGTCCGGCCAAAGGATATAGTCCGGCTATCCGGAGACCCCCTAATCCAGGACTCCCTCAGTAGCCCCTGAACCAGGCTTTCAATGATGATGAGTCCAGTGCGCAGTATTGTCTTCGACATTGCAAGGCGGGTTCCTCCTCCGAATACACCACGGAAGAATTTGAATACAAGGATAGTGTCCGACCCTGCAAAATAAGTTCCACATACCACCGTAGAGAGAATAATATTTCCACAAATCCAATTTGCTGACTTGTTTTGGCAACACGACATTATGTCACGGCCTGGTGATTATTCGAACTGTTTCCTTTAACTAGCCCCGCACATAACGCGAGGCAGTTTTTCGACACGTCTCGTCAAAAAAAAGATCGTGTCCCCTTATCACGGGATTCTCATCAATACGGGTGTGGGTAACCCAACCACGCCATCAATTACGGCGCTTGGGGGATAAGCGAGTTTTACCAGGCTAGTGGGGACGTATAGTTTCGTCCGCCCATATAAAGGGATAAGGATTTACCTTTTCATCCACGCCTTCTTCCTCCTTTGCTCATCCATTTTCGCACACTCGAGCTCTAGCGCCCAAGTTCGCATTTCCCACCTCGACCTTCTCCAATCATGTCCGAGCAGGAGGCAGGTGGATGTTCTCCTCCGTCACGGAGGGACACATCAAGAAGCTGAGGAGAGCCGGATACCTGCCGACGACATCGCGCACCAGCTCCCAGAAGGGGGGCAGCTCATCCCCACCCCCAGGCCCCATGAGAGGGTAGTGTTCCTTACCCATTTCCTCCGCGGACTGGGATTCCCTCTCCACCCATTCGTCCGGGGGCTCATGTTCTACTACGGCCTAGATTTCCACGATCTGGCCCCGAACTTCATCCTCAACATCTCGGCGTTTATCGTCGTGTGTGAGGCCTTCCTCCGCATCAAGCCCCACTTTGGCTTATGGCTGAAGACTTTCAATGTCAAGCCGAAGGTAGTGAGAGGCCACCAGGCGGAGTGCGGATGCGCCATGGTGGGCAATATGCCCAACGTCACATGGCTCGAGGGCTCCTTCGTGGAGACCATAAAGGGGTGGCAATCGGGGTGGTTCTATATCACCGAGTCGCGTGACCCTAAATGGGCAGCGGCCCCCGAGTTCCGATCTGGCTTCCCCACATGGCTCACCTCCTGGCAAGAGAAGGGCCTGTCCTGTGGTAGTTCGGGAGAGCTGACCGGATTCCAAATATGTATTCAAAACATGGTGAACAAGAGGCTCAAACTCGTCAACGTAGTCCAGGTCATGCTCAACCGCCGGATCCTCCCGTGCCAACAACGGGCTTTCAACTTGTGGGAGTTCGACTCGGTGCAGCACCAAACTCTGAACAAGCTCTTCGACACAACTCACAAAGATGCCTGGAGGGTGCTATTCAAGAGCACCGAGGATTCCCCTCCCACTACTGAGGATCGCGGATTCATCGCGAAGCACCAAGCCAGCGCGGTAAGCTGCTTTACCTATTACAGGATACTTGTTTTTCATAGTTTGACTCCATGCGGGATCTAAACTCCCGTACCTTTGATAGGACTGACAGGAGACGGCCAGACAGATCGACTATCCGGCTCCTTTGCGAAGGCCCAGCAGACGCTCTCCTGGCGAAGATGCTGACTCCAGCTCCTTACACGGTGCCGGAGAAGACCAAGAAGGCCAAGGGAACCCGAAAAAGTTCCCGACGCCAGGCGTCATCGGACTCACCATCCGAGGACTCTATGGCGCAATCCTCCCCCGAAGACGAGGAGGCAGAAGAAGATGCTCCCCCTCCAGACAGGGGAGACAATAAAAGGAAGGCCGCCCCAACTAGGGAGGCCAAAGGGTCCAAGAAGGGAAGGACTCTCCTTCCAGACAGCTCTACCACCGTCGGCGGCGGCGAGGATGAGTGCATGCCCAGGGCCAAGCCCCTGGGGAAGTCGTAAGTATTTGGATACCAGAGTAACTCATAGCATTCCTTTGTCACACTACTTCACCTAACGCTGAATATGATTACACAGGCCACCACGAGCCCGTATCGATGTATCGTTGGACGGCTCCCTGGGCTCGTCGGATATGGATAGCGATCCAGTTCCGACCACCACCTCCCCTCACCCTGCAGACGACACCGAGGTATTGTCTCAAGAGGCACCGGGTCGAGGGGAGACAATCCCGGAGGCGCCTCAAGGCGGCCTTCCAGACTCCGGGAGCAGAGGGGACAAGGCCCCTGAGGGCTCCGAGTTCGGCCCTCAGCCGAACACCGCGTCGGAACCTCCAGTGGTTACGGACTCGGGAAGGCGGCCTCCTACCAAGAGGGGCCAGATGCCCGTACCGGTGACCTCTGTCCATCCAGAGGCGCCGGACAATCTGCTGGAAGCGCTTCACAGCGCTTCCATCGACAAGGAGCACCACACTATTATGAGTGCGGTGATCCAGAAGGTTCAGTCCGATAAGAGCGGATTGACTGAAGCCTGTGCCAGCCTTCTAACAGGCTTTGAGGTAAGTGTTTAAAATATAGGAAAAATATTACCGCATAGATAGTAGCCCGTGATGCTCTGTTCGGTGTTCACAAAGAAAAGCTGAACAGAGGATCAAACAATATCGCAGGAGTCTAATATAAGTATGTCAATATGCATATGCAGGCTTCGCTGCTGGCATCAGCCGCACTGACTGCGGAGGTCGCCGTACCGAAGAAGGACCTTAAAGGGTCCCAGGACGAGCTCGGCCTTGCCAAGAGGCAGCTCGAGGAGAACAAAGGTAAGTAAAACCTAGTCTGTGGATATGTATAAAAAGAATGCGATTGCAAAATGACAGGATCATCATGAATTTTCCAGGGGCCACGACCGAAGTGGCAACCCTAAAGCAAGCGCTGTCTGAGGCCGAAGATAAAGCGGCCAAGGAGCGCACCGAGCGAGAAAAGCAAGAGGCTTGGGTGGGCGAGGTGCAACAAGAGCTACAAGCTCTCGTGACGAAGCACTAGGCGTTGGAGCTTGACTCGAAGACGCGGGAGTCTGAGCTTGCCCCGGCTCTCGAGAGCGCAAAGAGTGCCAAGGCCGAAGCCCAAAAGGCCATCCAGGAGATCGACGCGGTGAAGAAAATAGCGGCGGGTAAGGCATTCTATATGCAAAGCAAGCATGTAAAAGTAAATTACCGATTAGTTACCCGAATCCGTAGCTCTCCAGGAGCATTCGTAGATTTGCCCCACAGCGTGTCGGATGCCGCGAAGTTTTACTTGGCCGAGGATGGAAGCTCGATGGAGAAGCTGTTCTGGTCTCTGTATACTGAGGCCGAACATCCTGTGCCAATGAGCGACCAGCTGAAGCAGATGGTTGAGCTACATAAGGCGTCCGATCAGGCCATGAAGAGCTTTATAGTCCGGCTGTGGCCTGGCGACGCCCTTCCAAATAGCTTCTTCGGCCTGGTGAGCCGGCTTGTGGATGCCTGCCCGCGGCTGGAGGTCGTCAAGCGATCCGTCTGCATTGAAGGTGCACACCGGGCTTTCGCCCGTGTGAAGTTGCAATGGGTCAAGCTAGACGCCGTGAAGCTGATCAAGGAAGGGCCGCCGGAGGGCAAGGAGCATCGCCACCCCGAGATGTACTACGAGGGTGTTCTGAAGGGTGCCCGTCTCATAGCGGATGAGTGCATGAAAGATGTAATATTTGAGTGAAACTTGCTCGTGTGATCCTGTATTTATGAAAACTTGTTCATATGCGCTATGCAACGCTTGTTTGAATTTAAAATGTTACCTTCTGTTTGGCTGTTTATCCAATCTGAGAGATGGCTAGTCCTCGGCTTCTGCCCCCATGCCGCGAGTGCTGGGGTGTTCGGGATAAACCTGCACACTCTTGTTCCCATTTTTGGGTCCTTCGAGGGAGGTGCTCAGCACAACGAACAAGGCAACCGGACTAATAATGCTTTATCACTCTCACTTAGCCATAGAATTCTATAATTTCAAATTTTGGCGAAGCCCCTGGTATTCAGAAGGCCGAATTCGGGGTGCGATACACGCCTTTAAGCCGGACAGGGCCGGCCCCTCGCTCTAAGCGGCATAAGTCTTTAGGGACTCGAAACCTCGCCGAACAGCGACCAGTCTCTTGCCTTATCATGACAGTCAGTTTTAGCTTTCTCTACTGAGGTGCTCAGCCCAGCAGAACCGGGGCACAATCGCAGTAGTTCTCCTAGCACTACCTTAGCCGATAGAGCGGAACGTAAGGTGCCAAAACATAGGAGCCGGGCAAACCCAACATTTGACCAAAGACATGATTCGCAGCTGATGCATATAATGCTATAAGTTCGGGGTGCCGCACTTGTGAAAGTGTTCGGACTTTTCACACCATATTGTGGGGTACGTAAGCCCCTGGTGTATTGGCCGTAACAAAGTGTACGGTTGCAAGGCGTCATTAATAAACACACACACACACACACACACACACACATATATATATATAACAAGAATGCAATAATAGTCGTAATGTTATGCATTGTTTATTCAAAAAGGTGCGTTAAAGCAGAATGATACAGATAGTGCGATAAGCAAAAAGTAGGACTATGTCCCTTCCAAGGGCAAGCTGAGGAATAGTATTAAAGCAAGTATTTCGCTCGTTATTGTAATACACCTCGGAATTCCATGGTGTGACGTAGCTTTCTGCCTCCTTGGTTGCTTCATCATGTGTTCGGCAATCATGCTGCCGGACAGGGTTTCCAGAGATTAAGGTCCTGAAAAAGAGAAAAATAACAAAGCGAGAAGCCCCTAGTGCGGTTTAAGTCGCGTCTTGGGGCGTGCCGCAGTTGTGTCCCCCCTCCCCACCTGTGCCCATGGTATTTTTAATGCGTAATTATGTACGCGTGTCACGAGTTTCACAGTTTGGTTGGGACTGGGGTGGGGGCTGCATTGCTACGCGAGCTCAGATCGTGCCAGGCGTTCTAGTTGCCGATTACTCCGAGCGCGCTTGACGGTGTTCGGGTCTTGAAATGCCGAACTGGTGGATTGCCTTGAGAGGCTGCTTTGCGCTTCTACTGCGAGGGCCGCAGTGTGCTCCTCCATTCGGAGAGAGCGCTCTGTGTTTCCATTGACTGTAATAACCCCACGAGGTCCTGGCATCTTGAGCTTGGGGTATGCATAATGCGGTACCGCATTGAATCTCGCAAATGCGGTTCGCCCAAGCAGTGCATGATAACCACTGCGGAACAGGACTATATCGAAGATTAAATCTTCGCTTCGGAAGTTATCCGGGGATCCGGAGACCACTTCCAGTGTAATTGAGCCTGTGCAATGGGCCTCTACGCCTGGAATAACGCCTTTAAAGGTCGTTTTTGTGGGTTTGATCCTTGAGGGGTCTATACCCATTTTGCACACTGTGTCCTGATAAAGCAGGTTCAGGCTGCTGCCGCCATCCATAAGGACTCGAGTGAGGTGAAATCCATCAATGATTGGGTCTAGAACCAGTGCGGCGAATCCGCCATGACGGATACTAATGGGGTGGTCCCTGCGATCAAAAGTGATCGGATAGGAGGACCATGGGTTGAACTTTGGGGTGACTGGCTCCAACGCATATACGTCCCTGAGCACACGCTTCCGCTCCCTCTTGGGGATGTGGGTTGCGTATATCATGTACACCGTCCGCACTTGTGGGGGGAACCTCTTCTGTCCTTCGGTATTCGGCTGCCGGGGCTCTTCCTTGTCATCGCTATGTGGCCCCTTATCTTTGTCTTCGGCAATTAACTTGCCGGCCTGCTTGAACACCCAACAAGCCCTGTTGGTGTGGTTGGCTGGCTTGTCGGGGTGCCGTGTATTTGACACGAGCGATTTAGTATATGGTCCAAACTGGACGGGCCCGGCGTACTTTGTTTGAATGGCTTTTTCCGCTGACCGGGTTTAGAGCCTTTGAATCCGGCATCGACTGCCGTATCCTCAGTATTATCGCTGTTAATGCGGCGCTTATGTTTGTCGCGACGTGACCTGCTATTGCCGTCCTTGGTATCCGAAGTACCATGGTTCTTTGACATATTGTTACTGCGAGCCAGCCAGCTGTCTTCTCCCGCACAAAAGTGGGTCATGAGTGTCATGAGGGCTGCCATAGATTTCGGCTTTTCATGACCAAGGTGTCGGGCTAGCCACTCGTCGCGGATGTTGTGTTTGAAAGCTGCGAGGGCCTCCGCATCCGGACAGTCGACGATTTGATTTTTCTGGCTGCTGAATTATGTGGCTCAAGTCATAGGCATCTGGTGGTCGCACATAAGTGCCCTGAAAGTTGTCGAGGAATGCGGCTTCCAGATCTTCCCAACAGCTAATCTACTCTGTTGGCAAGCTGTTAAGCCAATGCCGCGCTGGTCCTTTGAGCTTTAGTGGGAGGTATTTGATGGCGTGTACGTCATCACCGCGGGCCATGTGGATGTGGAGGAGGAAATCCTCGATCCATACCGCAGGATCTGTTGTGCCATCGTATGATTCAATATTTATAGGTTTGAAACCTTCTGGGATTTGATGATCCATTACTTTGTCTGTGAAGCATAAGGGGTGTGCGGCGCCTCTATATTGGGCTATATCGCGAGCAGCTCGAATGGGTCTTGCCCGCTGTGTACGGCCCGACCGGATTTACTTTTACTATATCCGGCATGACGTTTATCGTCTCGCATAGTGGCGCGCCCTCGTGATCCGTAGATCGATCTTGCATGTTTTGCTTTGTCCTCCAATACATCTCGCAGGTCTGGCGTGTTTCCCCATGCTTTTTTACTTGAATGGCGTCGGGGTGCAGGCTGAGCTTTTGGCTGGAATGCCTCTCTATCACGGCCACGAGGTGACCGATCAGCCGCGTCATACGCTTCTTCCTCTAGTCGAGGTAGCAACCTGCATTTTGGGTAACTCTTGGAGGGGCGCTCGAGTTTATATTCCTCGGCCGCGAGGACTTCAGTGCATTTGTTAGCTAGCAGATCTTGATCAGCTTGAAGCTGCTGCTGCTTTTTCTTAAGGCTATTTGCCGTGGCCATTAGCCGGTGCTTGAAGCGCTCTTGTTCGATGGGATCCTCTGGCACGGCGAATTCGTCATCGCCGAGGCTTGCCTCGTCTTCGGAGGGGGGCATGTAATTATCATCTTCCGCCTCTCCATCAGCCGCTCTCTCAGGAGGGCTGGCTCCTCCATCCCCATGCTCTAAATCTTGCTGGAGGGTGTTGTTGTTGTCTTCGGCTCTATCCGGGGTGCTATTACCTCATGTGCCGGTATCACAACTTTTGCTTTCGCGGGACTTAGAGCGGCGCCGCTGACGTTGGAGCTTGGGTTGCTTCTTGGAGGGGTCATCCTCCGCCGTCTCGTCGCCATTGACTTCTTTGGGTGTATCCACCATGTATATATCGTATGATGAAGTGGCTGTCCAGTGCCTTGTGGGCAGTGGTTCATCTTCGTCTCCCACATCGTCGTCCATACCGTTGATATCTTCGGAGTCGAAGTCGAGCATGTCGGTTAAGTCATCGACAGTGGCTACCAAGTGGGTGGTGGGTGGGCCGCGAATTTCTTCGTCGTCCACATCCCAGTCCTGCCGGACATAGTTCGGCCAGGATCCTCCTGACAAGGAGAGAGACCTTAATGAGTTTAGTATGTCGCCGAAGGGCGAGTGTTGAAAGATATCTGTAGAGGTAAACTCCATGATCGGCGCCCAGTCAGATTCGATAGGAACGGGCGCAGGCGGTTCGGAGTCCGTGGCCGGAGAAGGATCCGGCAGTTTAACAACACGGCTCTCGTGCAAGGTAAGGTCGATGTTCGGCTCGATCGCCGCTGAGGGTAAGGCCTCCGTGGCGGGGTCCATCCACCCGTCCACAGAAGGCGCAACTGGCTCCAAATTGAGGGTCAGAGCGGCTGCCGGTGCGATTTTAACATTGTCTGATGGAAGAGCTAAATCGTACTCATCATGACCGCGTGACGCACAAGGCAGAGGCTCAAATCCGTCGAATATCAAGTCTCCGCGGATATCGTCCGTGTAGTTTAAGCTTCCAAACCTGACCTGGTGGCCAGGGGCGTAACTTTCAATCTGCTCCAGATGGCCAAGCGAATTGGCCCGCAGTGCAAAGCCGCCGAACACAAAGTTCTGTCCGGGGAGAAAAGTCTCACCCTGGACTGCATCGCTATCGATGATAGTAGGAGCCATCAAGCCTAACGGTGACGACACAGAGGAACTCTCAATGAAAGCACTAATGTTGGTGGCAAAACCGACGGATCTCGGGTAGGGGGTCCCGAACTGTGCATCTAAGGCGGATGGTAACAGGAGGCAGGGGACACGATGTTTTACCCAGGTTCGGGCCCTCTTGATGGAGGTAAAACCCTATGTCCTGCTTGATTAATATTGATAATATGGGTAGTACAAGAGTAGAGCTACCACGATATGAGAGAGGCTAAACCCTAGAAGCTAGCCTATGGTATGATTGTATGTTGTCCTACGGACCAAAACCCTCCGGTTGATATAGACACCGGAGAGGGTTAGGGTTACACAAGGTCGGTGTCGGTGTCAAAACCGGCAGATCTCGGGTAGGGGGTCCCGAACTGTGCGTCTAGGCCAGATGGTAACAGGAGGCAGGGGACACGATGTTTTACCCAGGTTCGGGCCCTCTTGATGGAGGTAAAACCCCGCGTGTTGCTTGATTGATATTGATGATATGGGTAGTACAAGAGTAGATCTACCATGAGATCAGAGAGGCTAAACCATAGAAGCTAGCCTATGGTATGATTGTATGTTATGGTTGTTATCCTACGGACTAAAACCCTTCGGTTTATATAGACACCGGAGAGGGTTAGGGTTACACAAGGTCGGTTACAAAGGAGGAGATATCCATATCCGTATTGCCTAGCTTGCCTTCCACGCCAAGTAGAGTCCCATCCGGACACGAGACGAAGTCTTCAATCTTGTATCTTCATAGTCTAATAGTCCGGCCAATGGAGATAGTCCGGCTGTCCGGAGACCCCCTTATCTAGGACTCCCTCAGTAGCCCCTGAACCAGGCTTCAATGATGATGAGTCCAGCATGCAGTATTGTCTTCGGCATTGCAAGGCGGGTTCCTTATCCAAATACATCACAAAAGAATTTGAATACGAGGATAGTGTTCGACCTTGCAAAATAAGTTCCATGTACCACCATAGAGAGAATAATATTTTCACAAATCTAATTTGCTGGCTTGTCTTGGCAGCATGACGTTACGTCACGGCCCGGTGATTATTCGAACCATTTCTTTTAACCAGCCCCGCACATAACGCGAGGCAGTTTTTCGACACGTCTTGTCAAAGTAGAGATCGTGCCCCCTTATTACGGGATTCTCATCAATACGGGCGTGGGTAACCCAACCACGCCATCAATTGCGGCACTTGGGGGATAAGCGAGTTTTAGCAGGCAAGTGGGGATGCTTACTTTCGTCCGCCCATATAAAGGGATAAGGATTCACCTTTCTATCCACGCCTTCTTCCTCCTTTGCTCATCTGTTTTCGCACACTCGAGCTCTAGCGCCCAAGTCCACACTTCCACCTCAACCTTCTCCAACCATGTGTGGAGCGGGAGGCAGGTGGATGGTCTCCTCCGTCACAGAGGGAGACATCAAGAAACTGAGGAGAGCCGGATACCTGCCCGACGACATCGTGCACTGGCTCCCAGATGAGGGGCAGCTCATCCCCACCCCCAGGCCCCACGAGAAGGTAGTATTCCTCACCTATTTCCTCCACAGACTGGGATTCCCTCTCCATCCCTTCGTCCGGGGGCTCATGTTTTATTATGGCCTAGATTTCCACAATCTGGCCCCGAACTTCATCCTCAACATCTCGGCATTTATCGTCGTGTGCGAGGCCTTCCTCCGCATCAAGCCCCACTTCGGCTTATGGCTGAAGACCTTCAATTTCAAGCCGAAGGTGGTGGCCGGTCGCCAGGCGGAGTGCGGAGGCGCCATGGTGGGCAAGATGCCCAACGTAACATGGCTCGAGGGCTCCTTTGTGGAAACCATAAAGGGGTGGCAATCGGGGTGGTTCTATATCACCAAGCCGCGCGACCCTGCATGGGTAGCGGCCCCCGAGTTCCAATCTGGCATCCCCACACGGCTCACCTCCTGGAAAGAGAAGGGCCTGTCCTGGGGTAGTTCGAAAGAGCCGACCGGACTCCAAACATGTATTCAAAACATGGTGGACAAGAAGCTCAAGCATGTCAACATAGTCCAAGTTATGCTCATCCGCCGGATACTCCCATGCCAACAATGGGAGTTCAACTTGTGGGAGTTCAATCCGACGCAGCACCGAACTCTGAACAGGCTCTTCGACACGACTCATGAAGACGCCTGGAGGGTGCTGTTCAAAAGTGCCAAGGTCCCCCCTATTACCGAGGATCGCGGATTCAGCGTGAAGCGCCAAGCCAGTGCGGTAAGCTGCTTTACCTTTCACAGGATACTTATTATTTTTATATAGATTGATTCTATGCAGGATCTAAACTCCCGTACCTTTGACAGGACTGGCAGAAGATGGCCGGACAGATCGATTGTCCGGCTCCTTTGCCCGAAGGCCCCGCAGACGCTCTTCTGGCGAAGATGTTGACTCCGGCCCCTTATACGGTGCCGGAGAAGACCAAGAAGGACAAGGGAACCCGAAAGAGTTCCCGACGCCAGGCGTCGTCGGACTCACCGTCCGATGACTCTGCGGCGCACTCTTCCCCCGAAGACGAGGAGGAGGAAGAAGAAGATGCTCCCCCACCGACTGGGGGAGACAAGAAAAGGAAGGCCGCCCCAACCGGGGAGGCCGGAGGGTCCAAGAAGGGAAGGACTCTCCTTCCGGACGGTTCCACTGCCGCTGATGAAGGCGAAGACGAGTGGTTGCCCATGGTCAAGCCCCCGGGGAGATCGTAAGTATTCGGATACCAGAGTAACTCATAGGATTCCTTTGTCGCACTGCTTTCTCTAACGCCGAACGCAATTATCCAGGCCGCCACAAGCCAGCATCGATGTATCATCGGACGGCTCCTCGGGCTTGTCGGACATGGATAGCGATCCAGTCCCGACCGCCACCTCCCCTCATCCTGCCAACGACGCTGAGGTGTTGTCTCAAGAGGCACCGGATTGAGAGGAGACAGCCCCGGAGGTGCCTCAAGGCGACCTTCCGGACTCCGGGAGCCGAGGGGACGGGGCCCCTGAGAGCTCCGAGTTCGTCCCTCAGCCGAACACCGCGCCGGAACCTCCAGCAGTTCCGGGCTCAGGCAGGTGGCCTCCTTCTAAGAGGGGCAAGACGCCTGTGCCGGTGACCTCTGTCCATCCAGAGGGGCCGGATAGTCTGCTGGAAGCGCTTCGCAGCGCTTCCATCGACAAGGAGCACCGCACTATCATGAGTGCGGTGATCCAGAAGGTTCAGTCTGCCAAGAGCGGATTGACTGAAGCCTGTGCCAGCCTTCTAACAGGCTTCGAGGTAAGTGTTTTAAAATGTAGTAGAAATATTACCGCATAGACAGTAGCCCCTGATGCTTTGTTCGGTGTTCACAAAGAAAAGCCGAACAAAGGATCGAATAATATCGCAGGCGTCTAATATAAGTGTGTCAATATGCATATGCAGGCTTTGCTGCTGGCGTCCGCCGCACTGACTGCGGAGGTCGCCATACTGAAGCAGGACCTCGAGGGGTCCAGGAAAGAGCTCGGCCTTGCCAAGAGGCAGCTCGAGGAGAAGAAGGGTAAGTAATACCCTGTCTTGTGTATATATAAAAGAGCACACAATTGCAAAATGATAGGATCATCGTATGTTTGCTAGGGGCCACGACCGAGGTGGCGACCCTGAAGCAAGCGCTGACCAAGGCCGAAGATACAACGGCCAAGGAGCGCACCGAGCGAGAGAAGCACGAGGCTCGGGTGGGCGAGGTGCAGCAAGAGCTCCAGGCTCTTGTGGCGAAGCACGAGGCGTTGGAGCTTGACTCCAAGACGCGGGAGTTTGAGCTTGCCGCGGCCCTCGAGAGTGTAAAAAGTGCCAACGCCGAAGCCCAAAAGGCCCTCCAAGAGATCGACGCGATGAAGAAGATATCGGCAGGTAAGGCTTTCTATATGCAAAGCAAGCATGTAAAAGTAAATTACCGATTGCTTACCCAGATCCGAAGCTCTTCAGGAGCATTCGCAGATTTGCCCCGCAGTGTGTCAAATGCCGCACAATTTTACTAGGCCGAGGACGGAAGCTCGACGGAGAAGCTGTTCTGGTCTCAGTATGCTCAGGCCGAACATCCGGTGCCAATGAGCGACCAGCTGAAGCAGATGGTCGAGCTACATAAGGTGGCCGATCAGGCCATGAAGAGATTTATAGTCCGGCTATGGCCTGGCGATGCCCTTCCGAACAGCTTCCTCGGCCTGGTGAGGCGGCTTGTGGATGCCTGCCCGTGGCTGGAGGTCGTCAAGCGATCTGTCTGCATTGAAGGTGCATGCCGGGCTTTCGCTCGTGTGAAATTGCAGTGGGTCAAGCTAGACGCCGTGAAGCTGATGAAGGAGGGGCCGCCAGAGGGCAAGGAGCACCGCCACCCCGAGATGTACTACGAGGGTGTTCTGCCGGGTGCCCGTCTCATCGCGGATGAGTGTTCAAAGATGTAATATTTGAGTAAACTTGCTCGTTTTATCCTGTATTCATGAAAACTTGTTTCATATGCGCTATGCAACGCTTGTTTGGATTTAAAATATTACCTTCTGTTTGGTTGTTTTCCAATCTGAGAGATGGCTAGTCCTCGGCTTCTGCCCCCATGCCGCGAGTGCTAGGGTGTTCGGGATAAACCTGAGCACTCTTGTTCCCATATTTGGGTCCTTCGAGGGAGGTGCTCAGCACAACGAACAAGCCAACTGGACTAATAATGCTTTATCACTCTCACTTAGCCATAGAATTCTATAATTTTAAATTTTGGCGAAGCCCCTGGTATTTGAAAGGCCGAATTCGGGGCGCGATACACGCCTGTAAGCCGGACAGGGCCGGCCCCTCGCCCTAAGCGGCATAAGTCTTTAGGGACTCGAAAAACCTCGCCGAACAGCGACCAGTCTCTCGCCTTATCATGACAGTCAGTTTTAGCTTTCTCTACTAAGGTGCTAAGCCTGGCAGAACCGGGGCACAATCGCAGTAGTTCTCCTAGCGCTACCTTAGCCGATAGAGCGGAACGTAAGGTACCAAAACATAGGAGCCGGGCAAACCCAACATTTGACCAAAGACATGATTCGGAGCTGATGCATATAATGCTATAAGTTTGGGGTGCCGCACTTGTGGAAGTGTTCGGACTTGTCACACCTCATTGTGGGATACGTAAGCCCCTGGTGTATTGGTCGTACCATAGTGTATGGTTGCAAGGCGTCATTAATGAACACACACACACACACACACACACACACACACACACACATATATATATATATATATATATATATATATATAACAAGAATGCAATAATAGTCGTAATGTCATGCATTATTTATTAAAAAATTGCGTTAAAGCAGAGTGATACAGATAGTGCGATAAGCAAAGAGTAGGACTATGTCCCTTCCAAGGGCAAGCTGAGGAATGATGTTAAATTGAATATTTCACTCGTTACTGTAATCAACCTGGGAATTCCGTGGTATGACGTAGCTGTCTGCCTCCTTGGTTGCTGCATCATGTGTTCGGCAATAGTGCTACCGGACAGTGTTTCCCGAGATTAACGTCCTGAAAGGAAAAGAAAAATAACCGAACGGGAAACCCCTAGTGCGGTTTAGGCCGCGTCTTGGGGCGTGCCGCAGTTGTGCCCCCTCCCCACCTGTGCCCATGGTATTTTTAATGCGTAATTATGGACGCGCGGCACGAGTTTCGCCGCTGGGCTGGGATTGGGGTGGCCGCCGTATTGCTACGCGATCTCAGATAGCGCCAGGCGGTCTATTTGCCGATTGCCCCGAGCGCGCGTGAAGGTGTCCGGGCTGTGAAGCGCCAAACTGGTTGATTTCCTTGAGAGGCTGCTTTGTGTTTCTGCTGCGAGGGCTGCGGTGTGCTCCTCTGTTCGGAGAGAGCGCTCTGTGTTTCCATTGACTGTAATAACTCTGTGAGGTCCTGGCATCTTTAGCTTGAGGTATGCATAATGCGGTACCGCATTGAATCTAGCAAATGCGGTTCGCCCGAGCAGCGCGTGATAACCACTGCGGAACGGGACTATATCGAAGATTAAATCTTTGCTTCAGAAGTTATCCGGGGATCCGAAGACCACTTCCAGTGTAATTGAGCCCGTGCAATGGGCCTCTACACCTGGAATGATGCCCTTAAAGGTCGTTTTTGTGGGTTTGATCCTTGAGGGGTCTATACCCATTTTGTGCACTGTGTCCTAATAAAGCAGGTTCAGGATGCTGCCGCCGTCCATAAGGACTCGAGTGAGGTGAAATCCGTTGATGATTGGTCCTAGGACCAGTGCGGCGAATCCGCCATGACGGATACTAGTGGGGTGGTCCCTGCGATGGAAGGTGATTGGACATGAGGACCATGGGTTGAACTTTGGGGCGACTGGCTCCAACGCATATACGTCCCTGAGCGCACGCTTCTGCTCCCTCTTGGGGATGTGGGTTGCGTATATCATATTCACCGTTCGCACTTGCGGGGGAAACCTCTTCTGTCCTCCAGTGTGCGGCTGCCGGGGCTCCTCCTCGTCATCGCTATGCGGCCCCTTGTCCTTGTTTTCGGCAATTAACTTGCCGACCTGCTTGAACACCCAACAATCCCTGTTGGTGTGATTGGCTGGCTTGTCTGGGGTGTCGTCTATTTGACACGAGCGATCGAGTATACGGTCCAAGCTGGACGGCCCCGACGTAATTTGTTTGAATGCCTTTTTCCGCTGACCAGGTTTAGAGCCTTTGAATCCGGCATTGACTTTCGTATCCTCAGTATTTTCGTTGTTAATGCGGCACTTATGCTTGTTGCGACATGGCCTGCTATTGCCGTCCTTGGTATCTGAGGTACCATGGTTCTTTGATATGTCATTACTTCGAGCCAGCCAGCTGTCTTCTCCCGCACAAAAGCGGGTCATGAGCGTCATGAGAGCTGCCATGGATTTCGGCTTTTCCTGACCAAGGTGCCGGGATAGCCACTCGTCTCAGATGTTGTGCTTGAAATCCGCTAAGGCCTTCGCATCCGGACAATGGACGATTTGATTTTTCTTTGTAAGGAACTGAGTCCAGAATTGCCTGGCCGACTCTTCTGGCTGCTGAATTATGTGGCTTAAATCATCGACGTCTGGTGGTCGCACATAAGTTCCCTGAAAGTTGTCGAGGAATGTGGCTTCCAGATCTTCCCAACAGCTAATGGAGTCCACTGGCAAGCTGTTAAGCCAATGCCATGTTGGTCCTTTGAGCTTTAGTGGGAGGTATTTGATGGCGTGTAAGTCATCTCCGCGGGCCATGTAGATGTGGAGGAGGAAGTCCTCAATCCATACTGCGGGATCTGTTGTGCCATCGTATGATTCAATATTTACAGGTTTGAAACCTTTTGGGAATTGATGTTCCATTACTTCGTCTGTGAAGCATAAGGGGTGTGCGGCGCCTCTATATTGGGCTATATCTCGACGCAGCTCGAATGGGTCTTGCCTGTTGTGTTCGGCCCGGCCGGATTTGCTTTTACTGTATCCGGCATGACGTTTGTCGTCTCGCAGAGTGGTGCGCCCTCGTGATCCGTAGATCGATCTTGAATGCTTTTCCTTGTCCTCCAATATGTCTCGTAGGTCTGGCGTATCTCCCCATGCCTTTTTATTTGAATGGCGTTGGGGTGGAGGCTGAGCTTTTGGCTGGAACGCCTCTCTATCGCGGCCACGAGGTGGCCGATCAGCCGTATCATACGCTTCTTCCTCCAGTCGGGGTAGTAACCTGCGCCTTGGGTAACTCTTGGAGGGGCGCTCGAGTTTATATTCCTCGGCTGCGAGGACTTCAGTCCATTTGTCAGCTAGCAGATCTTGATCAGCTTGAACCTACTGTTGCGTTTTCTTCTGGCTATTTGCCGTGGCCCTAAGCCGGCGCTTGAAGCGCTCTTGTTCGAGGGGATCCTCTGGTACGGCGAATTCATCTTCGCCGAGGCTTGCCTCATCTTCAGAGGGGGGCATGTGATTGTCATCCTCCTCCTCTCCGTCTGCCGCTCTCTCAGGAGAGCTGGCTTCTTCATTCTCCTGCTCTAAATCTTGCTGGAGGGGTTCGTTGTTTTCTTCAGCACTATCCGGAGTGTTATTATCTCCTGTGCCGGTATCACCACTTTTGCTTTGGCGGGACTTAGAGCGGCGCCGCTGACATCGGCGTTTGGGTTGCTTCTTGGAGGGGTCATCCTCCGCTATCTCGTCGCCATTGCCTTCTTTGGGTGTATCCACTATGTATATGTCATATGACAAGGTAGCTTTCCAGTGCCCTATAGGTGCTAGTTCATGTTCGTCTCCTACATCGTCGTGCATACCGTCGTTGTCTTCGGAGTCGAAGTCGAGCATGTTGGTTAAATCATCGACAGTGGCTACGAAGTGGGTGGTGGGTGGGCGTCGAATTTCTTCGTCGTTCGCATCCCAATCCTGTTGGCCATAATCCGGCCAAGGCTCTCATGACAAAGAGAGAGACCTTAGTGAATTCAGGATGTCGCCGAAGGGCGAGTGCTGAAAGATATCCGCGGCGGTGAATTCCATGATCGTCACCCAATCGGATTCGATTGGCGGGGGTGCGGATGGTTCGGAGTCCGGAAAAGAGTCCGGCACCTTGGAGTCACGGGCTGCGCAGAGGTTTAGGCTGGTGTTCGGCTCGATCGCCGTTGAGACTGCAGCCCTGAGGCGGTGTCTAACCACCCGTCCTCGACTGGCGCAGTTGGCTCTGAGCTAAGGGCGGAGCTGATGCGGGCGCAGCCTCTGGGGTACTGTTCGGCGGCAGAGCTAGGTCATACCCATCGCGACATTGCGGCGCGCCCGGCTGTGGCTCGAATCCGTCGAAGATCAAGTCTCCGCGGATGTCGGCCGTGTAGTTCAAACTTCCAAATCTGACCTGATGGCCAAGGGCGTAGCTTTCAATCTGCTTAAGATGGCCAAGCGAATTAGCCCGCAGTGCAAAGCCGCCGAATACGAAGATCTGTCCGGGGAGAAAAGTCTCACCCTGGACCGCATCGCTATCGATGATAGTAGGAGCCATCAAGCCTAACGTCGATGACACAGAGGAACTCTCAATGAAAGCACCAATGTCGGTGTCAAAACCGGCGGATCTCGGGTAGGGGGTCCCGAACTGTGCGTCTAAGGCGGATGGTAACAGGAGGCAGGGGACAGGATGTTTTACCCAGGTTCGGGCCCTCTTGATGGAGGTAAAACCCTACGTCCTGCTTGATTGATATTGATGATATGGGTAGTACAAGAGTAGATCTACCACGAGATCAGAGAGGCTAAACCCTAGAAGCTAGCCTATGGTATGATTGTATGTTATGGTTGTTGTCCTACGGACTAAAACCCTTCGGTTTATATAGACACCGGAGAGGGTTAGGGTTAGACAAGGTCGGTTACAAAGGAGGAGATATCCATATCCGTATTGCCTAGCTTGCCTTCCACGCCAAGTAGAGTCCCATCCGGACACGAGACAAAGTCTTCAATCTTGTATCTTCATAGTCTAACAGTCCAGCCAATGGAGATAGTCCGGCTGTCCGGAGACCCCCTTATCCAGGACTCCCTCAGTCGGTTACAAAGGAGGAGATACACATATCCGTATTGCCTAGCTTGCCTTCCACGCCAAGTAGAGTCCCATACGGACATGAGACGAAGTCTTCAATCTTGTATCTTCATAGTCTAAAAGTCCGGCTGTCCGGAGACCCCCTAATCCAGGACTCCCTCACTAGGCAATACGGATATGTATATCTCCCCCTTTGTAACCGACCTTGTGTAACCCTAGCCCCCTCCGGTGTCTATATAAACCAGAGGGTTTTAGTCCGTAGGACAATAGACAATCATACCATAGGCTAGCTTCTAGGGTTTAGCCTCTTCGATCTCTTGGTAGATCAACTCTTGTACTACTCATATTATCAAGAACAATCAAGCAGGACGTAGGGTATTACCTCCATCAAGAGGGCCCGACCCTGCGTAAAACATCGTGTCCCCTGCCTCCTGTTACCATCCGCCTTAGACGCACAGCTCAGGACCCCCTACCCGAGATCCCCCGGTTTTGACACCGACATTGATGCTTTCACTGAGAGTTGCACTGTGCCGTCACCGTAAGGAAGGATGCCTCATCTCGTTGTTAAAAACAACATTACCGCCGAGGGAGCCCTGGCTGTCGGCCAAACTCTCCGGCTAGGCAGTTTCATCATGACCGCCCGTTCGGCTGCTGCACCAACGATGACTTCTCGGGTCATCGAAAACAGCCCCACACCGGCTCGGAATTTGCCAAGCAGATGGATCCAATGGAGCTCTCATCCCTAAACGAGCTCTTGGATCGCATCGCCGCCTTGGGAGTCGCTATGGACTATGATCGGATTGGGCTTAAACCCGATCAAAGGGAGATTAACTCTCCACCGGTCACCCATCATATTGCGGTGGTGGAGGAACAATGCGGCGATTCTTCCTCTATCTTGAGGACTAACTATGTCCGAATTCCTGAGCTCTCCGAGCCGGATACCCGTTTATAGGAGGACATCACCCAAGCCCTAAACCTAGAGTTAGGCGGCGGGCCAGACTTATCGGGCAACATCTCGAAACCCGAACTTCCAAGATTGGAAACTCCTCGGCCCCTGGGTCTCAGATTGGGTAAGGGTTCGGACTCAAAGCCACCCACCCACCCAAGCATAAACGATCTTTCTCACATCAGGAAAGCACACCAGGAAACAGTACATCATTATTGGGCCAGATTCCTCCTTGTGATGAACAAGGTTAAGGACTGTCGTGAGGAAGACGCAGTCTCATTTTTCTGCAATTATTGCATGGACAAGGGAATCCTTAACGCCATAAGTCGCCGTGACATATCACGCTTCGCCGACTTGGCATCCATAGTACGAAAGTACTGTGCGATGGAAAGTGCGTGGAAAACCGAAACGAAATTTTGGGATAATCCGGCTCCGAATTTACACCCAGTCCGAAGTAAAAGGTTGCACTATCATAAGACACCCGAGTTAATTACAAAGAAGCAAAGACCCTCTACAGGGCGTGGAACCGTATTGGAGGGATGGCTCAACGGACCCTGCAAAATTCATAGTACAACGGATACCATACCAACACACAGCCTTAGAGCATGTTGGGTACTCCGGCAGGTGGCCAAAAGTGGTGAGGATCATCTCATCCCAGATGCCACAGAGCACCATCCCGGGCATAACAATACGGTATTAACAGTCTTTGAAACCTTCACATCAAATAATAGGCGCAAGCAAACACTCCGCGGCCTTGCCGAAATCTGCCACGTGGCAGCAATAAATCCATGGAGTGACACGGCTATTACCTTCAATGCCAGTGACGAACCTAAATTCTGAATAGCCCGAGCACCAGCTGCACTGGTCCTCAGTCCAATTGTGGTCGGCTTTCGACTCACCAAAGTACTCATGGACGGCGGTAGTGGATTAAACCTCATCTATGAGGAAACTCTTCAAAAAATGGAAATAGACTGGAACTGCATTGAGCAAAGAAACACAACCTTCAGAGGAATCATCCCCAGTTGGGAAGCATGCTGTGCTGGGAAAATCACACTAGATGTGGTATTCGGAAAATCACCCGGAGAATTATAGGTCCGAAGAAATTACATTCCAAGTGGCCCCGTTCAGTAGCGGATACCACACACTTTTAGGGTGGGAGGCATTCAAGATCTTCCAAGCTATACCCCATTAAGGGTACATGAAGCTCAAAATGCCCGGGCCCAACGGAATCATCACTCTCGCTAGTGATCCGGACACAGCACTCCGCACCGAAAACAAAACAGCCGCATTGGCCCTCGAGGCATTATCCGAAGCCCTTGCGGCCGAGGAATTAACTGCGCTGCACTCCACAGTGGACAGGGACAACGTGATACTTGATAAGAGATCCAAGTCCACCTCTTTTAAACCAGCGGATGAAATAGTCAAATTCTAAGTCCACCCAACGGACCCTACAAAAAGAGCCTCCATCGGGGCACGGTTAAACCCCGTTGTGGACGCCGCACTACGAGAGTTCCAGCGTGAGAATTGGGACATATTCGCGAGGCACCCCTCAGACATGCCAGGAATCCCACGCAGGCTGGCCGAACACAACCTTAATATTCTAAAGGGATTGAAGCCGGTCAAGTAGACTATTCGGCGTTTCTCTGAACCTAAGAGACAAGCTATGGGAGAGGAACTAGCCAAGTTATTGGAGGCCGGATTCATTAGAGAAATAAAACACCCGGACTGGCTAGCAAACCCGGTGATGGTACCAAAGAAGGACAAATCCTGGTGCCTATTTGTCGATTTCAAGGACCTCAACAAGGCTTGCCCAAAGGATCCCTTCCCCCTCCCCCGCATCGATCAAATTATCGATGCTACCACAGGACAAGATTCATTGTGTTTCCTCGACGCATACTCCGGCTACCACCAAATCAAGATGGCGGAGTCCGACCAAGCCGCAATGACATTTATCACACCATACGACCCCTTCTGTTTCAGCACAATGCCTTTTGGGCTCAAAAACGCCGGCGCAACATATCAGCACATGATTCAGACATGTCTGGAGGAACAGATCGGCAAAACAGTAGAGGCATACATAGATGATGTGGCCGTCAAAACCAAACACGTCGACTCTCTAATAGACGACTTGAGGCTCACATTCGACAACCTCCGAACATACGACATCAAGCTCAATCCGGAAAAATGCGTTTTCGGTGTACCAGCTGGAAAGCTCCTGGGTTTCATTGTCTCCAGTAGAGGAATTGAGGCAAATCCGGCCAAAATCCGAGCTCTGTCATAGTTGGCTATACCAACGGACCTCAAACAAATCCAGAAATTAACCGGATGTGTGGTTTTTATTGGCCGACGGCCCGGGTAGATGCACAGGACTTGGTCCAACGATGCGTCGGTTGCCAGCTTTTTGCAAACCAAAGCCACATGCCACCCACCACCCTCCAAACAATCCCCATTACCTGGCCCTTCGCGGTCTAGGGGCTTGACATGGTTGGACCCCTTAAAGGGGGAACCCATAAGAAAAAATACTTACTGGTCATGGTGGATAAATTCACCAAATGGATAGAAGCCAAACCTATTAAAACGGCCGAATTCGGAACGGTGATAGACTTCATATCCGGGGTTGTACACCATTATGGCGTCCCCCACAGCATCATCACTGACAACGGCACGAACTTCACGGCCGACGAGGTAAAACTCTAGTGCAGCAACATGGGCATTAAGCTCGATTATGCCTCCGTCTATCACCCACAAACTAACGGCCAAGTTGAGCGAGAAAATTCTCTTATCATGAGCGGCATCAAACCCAGATTAGTGCGGTCCTTAAAGGAGTCTAACACGCACTGGGTTGAGGAGCTCGACTCCGTCCTTTGGGGGGCTGCGGACCGCGCCGAATCGTACTACCGGATACACACCCTTCTTTATGGTGTACGGCGCAGAGGCAGTTCTGCCCTGCGACATAATTCATGACTCACCTTGAGTGCGCATGTACGAAGAAAGAGAAGCCGAGCTCGATCGGCAGGACAGTCTGGACACCCTGGAGGAGGAGCGTAACGTGGCAAAAGCCCAGTCCACATTCTATCAGCAACAGGCTCACAGATACCAAAGCAGAGAAGTACGGGCCAAAACCTATAACATTGGCGAGCTAGTTCTACGCCTGCCGGAGAAGAAAAAGACCAAGCTCGAGCCCAAATGGGAAGGTCCCTTCATTATTGACCAAGTTCTGACCGGTGGAGCGTACTGTCTGCGAGATGCATCGAATAATCGACTTGAGCCGAACCCATGGAACGCAGCCAGGCTCCGAAGATTCTATGCCTAGTCCCGGACTCTATGTGCGTCTCCTTCCTGTGTCCATTTTTTGCATATACATTATCTGTCTTTTTTCTCTTCCTGTCTTTTATTCTTTCTCAAGGCCTTCAAGGGCCAACTTGTGCCTTGCCTGCACACTATTGACGCGCTAACCACGCTCATTATACCCGGGGGCTTCTTACACAGAAGCTTAATTATTCATCTGGGCTTCACGCCCCGCACATGTGTTATTCTTCCGCATGTACCTTTTCTTCGCCATTATATGCATCGATATGACTTAAGTTTTGGCCAAGCTGGGTTGCCTGGCTCTTGTATTTATGCCCTACATTCTCGATAATTCGGCTAGGGCATAAGGGGAGCACCTCTGTGATTGTTACTGCCGGGTCAGCCGGATGTGTACCTCAGACTGGGTGAAGCTGAAAGCTAGCGTTCTTAAGGGAATATTCGACGGTGAACAAAAGATGATTTTTATTTATTTTCCATATGTGCCCCCAGATGTTTTGCCTGTGTCTCCTCTCATAGTCCGGACATGCACTTTAGGGCATGCGTACCCAGGGGAAGGAACCCTTAACGGAACTATTCTCCCTGGAAGATGTTTCTTACTACCCATGTAATATAACATAACTAGTTGGATACTTGTCTATTCAAGCACTAATGACCCCTACGCCTGGTTTCCACGCATACCCCGGTTCTTATATAACTGAGCGGGTATTCGGATACACTCCGGACTATTAGGTCCCAAGGTTGAAGCGAAAAGGTCCGCCATGACAAATGATTTACAATCCGGCTAGAAGGAATTATACATGTCACTTTAATTACATAGTCATGTAGACTGACTAAATTCCTCTTCTATACCATCCAACAGGCTGTCTAGCCTACAATCCTGTCGGGAATACTTTGCGGTTAATTCTACTTGCCCATACCCTAAGCTAACGGGGATCTCTTTCCCATCGGGCCCCACAGGTCCGACCTCGATCATGTGGTTTCGGTCAGCCTTGGTATACCGCGTCTTCACCATGGCCCAGGCTTCCCTGGCACCTTGACGGCAGGCCGCTATCTTCCATAATTGGAAGTGCCACCATGCTCCCTTGAGCTTCTCCACAAGCTCTCCAATGCCTTCTAGCAGGGAGAAGCATGGCCACAAGGCCTGGGCAATACCTTGCATCACCTGCCGAACTTGTTCGTGCAGTTGTGAGAGCTCGGGTAGAAGATCACCCGCAGACCCGGGCATCTCCTCCGCGGGACGACCCGTCATCATACCTGTAGACATAAATCTATTAGCCGGCTTCTCCGCCGCACCCTTTTAAGGGTTTGTTCAAGAACTTACTGAAAATGTTGCGTCGAAGCCGCTTATTCTCCTTCTTGGAGTCCACAAGATGGGCTCGAACATCTTTCAGTTCCACGCTCAGCTTGGTATTGGTGCCTTGGAGATTGTTTTTCTCCCGCCTGACCTTGGTTAGCATGCGTTCGCCAGCCTTTAGCTGTCGTACGACATGTTGGTCCTCCGTATTCTCTCCGGAGTCATCTGCAATATCTACTGTTAGATCTGTAGCCATGCCGCATGCTATATGGTACCTATCATTCTTTGAAACAAATGTTACCAGCTGGGGACTTTTCAGGTTCCTTCAATGCGGCAATGGCGGCCCGAAGTTGGGTCTTGCATTCCTCCAGCTCCTGTGACAGTCGAGTATTCTTCTCTGTAAGAACCTGCACAATAAATGATCCTTAAATCAGTTGTGCCAACTGTTTCAAGTCTCAGGGGCTACTGATACATATAATCGTCAGATTTGCTTACCCGTACATCCCTTACATACTGGTCCATGGCTCTGGCTAGACCATTTTGAGCAGCACGGAGGTACGCGTCTCCACAAATGAAGGCATCAAATGCCTCTAGTGAGAAGCAAGCGTCATGGAGTATGGCTCGGTGACGCCTATGATTCATGGCACTCTCCAGTTCTGAATTTGTAGCAGACAGTCTATCTGCATCCTCTGTAGGAGGAGTGTCCGACGTCCACCCCATGTCGGCTTCCGGACATATTCCGGCGAGCGTTTTTTCTATTAAAGAAACATGGACATCATTACATTTTGAGAAAGATGACAACCACGGAGCGGGGTTTTTGTCATACCTTTGCGCCGGCGTCCCCGTCCTGACCGCCTTCCTTTTTGGCCTACCCGGCCTCGGTGGCTCTTGTTGGCGAGTTGCTGCGGGTTCGGCATGGCGTCTCGAATGCCTTCCCTGTAAAACACCATATGTATATGGTAGGTGAAGTGTCTAAAAGGGCATCCTAGTTTTTGGAGTTGGGATTTTGTTTTTTCTTACGTGCGACGCAGGGAGCAGTCCGGGATAATCGGCCGTAATGGCCACCATGGCGTCGTCACATCTCAATTGATAGAACTACCTGTCTATCAGCTCCATGAATATGTCCGGGTCTTCTTCGAGTCCGGGACCGAGGGCCCGGTCAGGGTCCTCTGGTTGTGGAGATGGGCTGTTAACCTCCCTTACGGCTTTTCGCAGTTCCTACCGTAAAATGGCAAGGTGAGTACCTACGACAAAGAATGCGGGAAGAATGGGAGTAAGGAGATATAACTCACCCAGCTTGGAGGGTTGTACATGGAGAATCCATCCCGTGGCTTGATGCAGATGAACTCCTCTTCCTCTCCCTTGAACAACTCGGACAGAATTTTTGCTAAAGCAGCAGCGGTGTCCGGTCCCTTACGCCCGCAACGGGTGGCATCATCTTCCCCGTTAAAACACCACACGGGGTGCCCTCGATATTGATGTGGCTGCACTCCCCGCATTGTGCATATTGACATAACCTCGATTACTGTCAATCCTGATTGAGCCAGCGCTTTAATCCGGTTCATCAGGTAAAGGACTTCTCCATTGTCTTCCTCCTGGGGGCTCCGTGGGCGCCAGCTTCGGCGTTTCTTCAGAGGAGCATTGTTGAACTCAGGAAGACCCCACCGAACCGGGTCCGGAAGGGGGACGTCCTCCATATAAAACCATTCTGATGGCCAGTCCTTGGACGTCTTCTTCGGAGTACCGGACAGGTATCCGATTTCGGCGATGCGCCATATTTCTGCTCCACCTACTTGATAAAGTGACCCCTTCTGTGTGCGGGGGACGAGGCAAAATAACCTTTTCCACAGCTCGAAATGAGCCTCGCAGCCTAGGAATAACTCGCAGAGGACAACGTAGCCGGCGATGTGTAATATGGAAGCAGGGGTGAAATTATGCAGTTGGAGGCCGCAAAACTCCAGGAGCCCGCGGACGAACGGATGAATTGGAAATCTGAGTCCCCTTAATAAGTAAGGAACAAGGCATACCCGCTCCCCCATAGAGGGGCTGGGGAAGCTCTCCGCTTGCTCCTCGCCAATGTAGGTGGCGAGCCCGACTCGGACGGGAACCATATACGCTGGAGGGAGAAATCTCGGAGTCTACAGTTCGACTAATCGACTGTGTGAGACAGAACTCCTCTCCCAATCACCGGGCTTAGGGCTACGGGGGCGATAGGAGGAGTTGCGGTGGTCGGCCATGTTGGAGTGGATTTTTCCGAAGCGCGCTCCGATGGATTCTCGCTGTGGGAGGATGGTATGGATTGGATCTAAGAATCCCCATCCCTTTAATAGAAAATTTATTTATCTAGCTAGGGGGGCGAATGTAAAAATGCCCTGGCTCCTCGTATTCATTCAACGCGTGGAAGATAGCCCTTATTGGGCATGGGAGCCAAGAGGTCCAACATTTGTGGGGCCGGACACTACTTAACAAACATTCAAAATTTGGAGAAGAACCCGCCTTGCAATGCCGAATACAATACTGTGTGTCGGACTTGACGTCATTGAAGCATGGTTCGGGGGCTACTGAGGGAGTCCTAGATTAGGGGGTCTCCGGATAGCCGGACTATATCCTTTGGCCGGACTGTTGGACTATGAAGATACAAGATTGAAGACTTCGTCTCGTGTCCGGATGGGACTTTACTTGGCGTAAAAGGCAAGCTAGGCAATACGGATATGTATATCTCCTCCTTTGTAACCGACCTTGTGTAACCCTAGCCCCCTCAGGTGTCTATATAAACCGGAGGGTTTTAGTCCGTAGGACAACAGACAATCATACCATAGGCTAGCTTCTAGGGTTTAGCCTCTTCGATCTCGTGGTAGATCAACTCTTGTACTACTCATATTATCAAGAACAATCAAGCAGGACGTAGGGTATTACCTCCATCAAGAGGGCCCGAACTTGGGTAAAACATTGTGTCCCCTGCCTCCTATTACCATCCTCCTTAGACGCACAGTTCAGGACCCCCCACCCGAGATCTGCCGGTTTTGACACCGTCAGATCCCATCTCAGATTTCATGGCCTCATGCCATTTTACGGAATTTGGGCTCATCATCGCTTCCTCATAGGTCGTAGGTTCGTCATGGTCAAGTAACATGACCTCCAGAACAGGATTACCGTACCACTCTGGTGCGGATCTTACTCTGGTTGACCTACGAGGTTCAGTAGTAACTTGATCAGAAGCTTCATGATCATCATCATTAGTTTCCTCACTTAATGGTGTAGGAATCACTGGAACTGATTTCAGTGATGAACTACTTTCCAATAAGGGAGTAGGTACAATTACCTCATCAAGTTCTACTTTCCTCCCACTCACTTCTTTCGAGAGAAACTCCTTCTCTAGAAAGGATCCATTCTTAGCAACGAATATCTTGCCTTCGGATCTGTGATAGAAGGTGTACCCAACAGTCTCCTTTGGGTATCCTATGAAGACACATTTCTCCGATTTGGGTTCAAGTTTATCAGGTTGAAGCTTTTTCACATAAGCATTGCAGCCCCAAACTTTAAGAAATGACAACTTGGGTTTCTTGCCAAACCACAGTTCCTAAGGTGTCGTCTCAATGGATTTAGATGGTGCCCTATTTAACGTGAATGCATCCGTCTCTAAAGCATAACCCCAATACGATAGCGGTAAATCAGTAAGAGACATCATAGATCGCACCATATCTAGTAAAGTACGATTACGACGTTCGGGTGTTCCGGGTGGCGTGAGTTGCGAAACTATTCCGCGTTGTTTAAAATGAAGACCAAACTCGTAACTCAAATATTCTCCTCCACGATCAGATCGTAGAAACTTTATTTTCTTGTTATGATGATTTTCCACTTCATTCTAAAATTCTTTGAACTTTTCAAATGTCTCGGACTTATGTTTCATTAAGTAGATATACCCATATTTGCTCAAATCATCTGTGAAGGTGAGAAAATAACGATATCTGCCGTGAGCCTCAATGTTCATTGGACCACATACATCAGTATGTATGATTTCCAATAACTCTGTTGCTCGCTCCATTGTTCCGGAGAATGGAGTTTAGTCATCTTGCCCATGAGGCATGGTTCGCAAGTACCAAGTGATTCATAATCAAGTGATTCCAGAAGTCCATCAGAATAGAGTTTCTTCATGCGCTTTACACCAATGTGACCCAAAAGGCAGTGCCACAAATAAGTTGCACTATCATTATCAACTTTGCATCTTTTGGCTTCAATACTATGAACATGTGTATCACTACGACTATCAAGATTTAGTAAAAATAGACCACTCATCAAGGGTGCATGACCATAAAAGATATTACTCATATAAATAGAACAACCATTATTCTCTGATTTAAATGAATAATCGTCTCGCATCAAACAAGATCCAGATATAATATTCATGCTCAACGCTGGCACCAAATAACAATTATTTAGGTCTAAAACTAATCCTGAAGGTAGATGTAGAGGTAGTGTGCCGACGGTGATCACATCGACTTTGGAACCATTTCCCACGCGCATCGTCACCTCGTCCTTAGCTAATCTTTGCTTAATCCGTAGCCCTTGTGTCGAGTTGCAAATATTCGCAACAGAACCAGTATCAAATACCCAGACACTAGTGCGAGCATTAGTAAGGTACACATCCATAACATGTATATCAAATATACCTTTCACTATGCCATCCTTCTTCTCCGCCAAATACTTGGGACAGTTCCACTTCCAGTGACCAGTCCCTTTGCAGTAGAAGCACTCAGTCTCAGGCTTAGGTCCATACTTGGGCTTCTTCACTTGAGCAGCAACTTGCTTGCCGTTCTTCTTGAAGTTCCCCTTCTTCACTTTACCCTTTTTCTTGAAACTGGTGGTCTTGTTGACCATCAACACTTGATGCTCCTTCTTGATTTCTACCTCTCCAGCCTTTAGCATTGCGAAGAGCTCGAGAATCGTCTTACCCATCCCTTGCATATTATAGTTCATCATGAAGCTCTTGTAGCTTGGTGGCAGTGTTTGAAGAACTCTTTCAGTGACACTATCATCAGGAAGGTTAACTCCCAGCTGAGTCAAGTGGTTGTGATACCCATACATTCTGAGTATATGTTCACCGACAGAGCAATTCTCCTCCATTTTGCAGCTGTAGAACTTATTGGAGACTTCATATCTCTCAATCCAGGCATTTGCTTGAAATATTAACTTTAACTCCTGGAACATCTCATATGCTCCATGACGTTCAAAACATCATTAAAGTCCCGGTTCTAAGACATAAAGCATGGCACACAGAACTATCGAGTAGTCATCAGCTTTGCTCTGCCAGGTGTTCACAACATCTGGCGTTGCTCCTGCAGCGGGTTTGTCACCTAGCGGTGCTTCCAGGACGTAATTCTTTTGTGCAGCAATGAGGATAGTCCTCAAGTTATGGACCCCGTCCGTGTAGTTGCTACCATCATCTTTCAACTTAGCTTTCTCTAGGAACGCATTAAAATTCAACGAAACAACAGCACGAGCCATCTATCTACAACAACATAGACATGCAAAATACTATTAGGTACTAAGTTCATGATAAATTAAAGTTCAATTAATCAAATTACTTAAGAACTCCCACTTAGATAGACATCTCTCTAATCATCTAAGTGTTCACGCGATCCATATCAACTAAACCATGTCCGATCATCACGTGAGATGGAGTAGTTTTCAATGGTGAACATCACTATGTTGATCATATCTACTATATGATTCACGCTCGACCTTTCGATCTCAGTGTTCCGAGGCCATATCTTCATATGCTAGGCTCGTCAAGTTTAACCCAAGTATTCCGCATGTGCAAAACTAGCTTGCACCCGTTGTAACGTAGAGCTTATCACACCCGATCATCATGTGGTGTCTCGGCACGACGAACTGTAGCAACGGTGCATACTCAGGGAGAACACTTATACCTTGAAATTTAGTGAGAGATCAACAAATGACAACTCTTAGTCCATGGCTAGGAAACTTAACCATCTTTGATTAACAAGCTAGTCAAGTAGAGGCATACTAGTGACACTCAGTTTGTCTATGTATTCACACATGTATCAAGTTTCTGGTTAATACAATTCTAGCATGAATATTAAACATTTATCATGATATAAGGAAATATAAATAACAACTTTATTATTGCCTCTAGGGCATATTTCCTCCAGTCTCCCACTTGCACTAGAGTCAATAATCTAGTTCACATCATCATGTGATTTAACACCAATAGTTCACATCTTTATGTGATTAGTTCACATCTCCATGTGACTAATACCCAAAGGGTTTACTAGAGTCAATAATCTAGTTCATATCGCTATGTGATTAACACCCAAAGAGTGATCATGTTTTGCTTGTGAGAGAAGTTTAGTCTACGAGTCTGCAACATTCAGATATGTGCGTATTTCGCAAATTTCTATGTCTACAATACTCTGCATGTAGCTACTCTAGCTAATTGCTCCCACTTTCAATATGTATCCAGATCGAGACTTAGAGTCATCTAGATCGATGTAAAAAGCTTGCATCGACGTAACTCTTTACGACGAACTCTTTTATCACCTCCATAACCGAGAAATATTTCCTTAGTCCTCTAAGGATAATTTTGACTGCTGTCTAGTGATCTACTCCTACATCACTATCGTACTCCCTTGGCAGAATTATGCTAAGGTATACAATAGGACTGGTACACAGCATAGCATACTTTATAGAACCTATGACTGAGGCATCAGGAATGACTTTTCATTCTGTTTCTATTTTCTGCTGTGGTCGGGTTTTGAGTCTTTACTTAACTTCACACCTTGCAACACAGGCAAGAACTCCTTCTTTGACTGTTCCATTTTGAACTACTTCAAAATCTTGTCAAGGTATGTACTAATTGAAAAAACTTATCAAGCGTCTTGATCTATCTCTATAGATCTTGATGCTCAATGTGTAAGCAGCTTCACCGATGTCTTTCTTTGAAAATTTCTTATTCAAGTATCCTTTTATGCTACTAGAAATTCAGTATCATTTTCGATCAATAATATGTCATCCACATATAATATCAGAAATGCTACAGAGATCCCACTCACTTTCTTGTAAATATAGGCTTCACCGCAAGTCTGTATAAAACCATATGCTTTGATCAACTTAACAAAGCATATATTCCAACACCGAGATGCTTGCACCAGTCCATAGATGGATTGTTGGAGCTTGCACACTTTGTTAGCATCTTTAGGATCGACAAAACCTTCTCGTTGCATCATATACAACTCTTCTTCAATAAATCCATTAAGGAATGTAGTTTTGATATTCATTTGCCAGATTTCATGAAATGCGGCAACTGCTAACATGATTCGGACAGACTTTTAAGCATCGATACGAGTGAGAAAATCTCATCGTAATCAACACCTTGAACTTGTCGAAAAGCTTTTGCGACAAGGTGAGCTTTGTAGATAGTAACACTACTATCAGCGTATGTCTTCCTCTTGAAGATCCATTTATTCTAAAGGGCCCACCGATCATCGGGCAAGTCAATCAAAGTCCACACTTTGTTCTCATACATGGATCCCATCTCAGATTTCATGGCCTTAAGCCATTTTGCGGAATCTGGGATCATCATCGCTTCCTCATAGTTCGTAGGTTCGTCATGGTCTAGTAACATGACTTCTAGAAAGGAATACCGTACCACTCTGGTGCAGACCATACTCTGGTTGACCTACGAGGTTCGGTAGTAACTTGATCTGAAGTTTCATGATCATCATCATTAGCTTCCTCATTAATTGCCATAGGAATCACTAGAACTGATTTCTGTGATGAACTACTTTCCAATTCGGAAGAAGGTACAATTACCTCATCAAGTTCTACATTCCTCCCACTCACTTCTTTTGAGAGAAACTTCTTCTCTAGAAAGGATCCATTCTTAGCAACGAATATCTTGCCTTTGGATCTGTGATAGAAGGTGTTCTCAATAGTTACCTTTGGGTATCCTATGAAGATGCATCTCTTCGATTTGGGTTCGAGCTTATCAGGTTGAAACCTTTTCACATAAGTATCATAGCCCCAAACTTTAAGAAACGACAGCTTAGGTTTCTTGCTAAACCACAGTTCATATGGTGTCGTCTCAACGGATTTAGATGGTGCCCTATTTAACGTGAATGCAACTGTCTAATGCATAACCCCAAAACGATAGTGATAAATTAGTAAGAGACATCATAGATCACACCATATCTAATAAAGTACGGTTATGACGTTCAAACACACCATTACGTTGTGGTCTTCCAGGTGGCGTGAGTTGTGAAACTATTCCGCATTGTTTCAAATGAAGACCAAACTCGTAACTCAAATATTCTCCTCCACGATCAGATCACAGATATTTTATTTTTCTTGTTACGATGATTTTCCACTACTCTGAAATTCTTTGAACTTTTCAAATGTTTCATACTTATATTTCATCAAGTAGATATACCCATGTCTGCTCAAATCATCTGTGAAGGTCATAAAATAATGATACCCGCCGCGAGCCTCAACACTCATCGGATTGTATACATCAGTATGTATTATTTCCAATAAGTCATTTGCTTGCTCCATTGTTCCGGAGAATGGAGTTTTAGTCATCTTGCCCACGAGTCATGGTTCGCAAGCATCAAAATGATTCATAATCAAGTGATTCCAAAAGCCCATCAGCATGGAGTTTCTTCATGCGCTTTACACCAATATGACCTAAATGGCAGTGCCACATATAAGTTGCACTATCATTATTAACTTTGCATCTTTTGGATTTAATATTATGAATATGTGTATCACTATGATCGAGATTCGATAAACCATTCACCTTGGGTGTATGACCTTAGAAGGTTTTATTCATGTAAACAGGATAACAATTATTCTTTGACTTAAATGAATAATTGTATTGCAATAAACATGATCCAATCATATTATGCTCAACACAAACACCAAATAACATTTATTTTAGGTTCAACACTAATCCCGAAGGTAAAGGGAGTGTGCAAGGGTGATCTTATCAACCTTGGAATTACTTCCAACTCACATCATGACCTCGCCCTTAACTAGTCTCTGTTTATTTTGCAACTCCCGTTTCGACTTACTACTCTTAGCAACTGAACCAGTATCAAATATTGAGGGGTTGCTATAAACACTAGTAAAGTGCACATCAATAACATGTATATCAAATATACTTTTGTTCACTTTGCCATCCTTCTTATCCGTCAAGTATCTAGGGAAGTTGCACTTCCAGTGACCATTTCCTTTGCCGTACAAGCACTCAGTTCCAGGCTTGGGTCTAGCTTTCAACTTCTTTATGGGAGCAGCAACTTGCTTGCTATTCTTCTTTGAAGTTCCTCTTTCTTTCCCTTTGCTCTTTTCTTGAAACTAGTGGTCTTTTTAACCATCAACACTTGATGCTATTTCTTGATTTCTACCTTCGCCGATTTCAGCATCGCGAAGAGCTTGGGAATTACTTTCGTCATCCCTTGCATATTATAGTCCATCACTAAGTTATAGTAACTTTGTGATAGTGACTAGAGAACTTTGTCAATTACTATCTTATTTGGAAGATTAACTCCCACATGATTCAAGCAATTGTAGTACACAGACAATCTGAGCACATGCTCAGTGGTTGAGCTATTCTCCTCCATCTTGTAGGAAAAGTACTGTCAGAGGTCCCCTACCTCTTGACACGGGCATGAGTATGAAATACCAATTTCAACTCTTAGAACATTTTATATGCTCTGTGGCGTTCAAAAAAATTTTGAAGTCCCGGTTCTAAGCCGTAAAGCATGCTGCACTAAACTATCGAGTAGTCATCAGCTTGGTAATTTGCTTTGGTTATGAATTTAGTCCTAATAAGATAGGCATCCTAGATCGGTATAATAAAAACTTTCATAAAAAGTGCATTGAGTACTAGTAGAAGTTTGATACTTGATAATTGTTTTGAGATATAAAGGTGTTAATATTAGAGTGTGCTAGTTGAGTAGTTGTGAATTTGAGAAATACTTGCGTTGAAGTTTGCAAGTCTCATAGCATGCACATATGGTGACCGTTGTGTACAAATTTGAAACATGAGGTGTTATTTGATTGTCTTCCTTATGAGTGGCGGTCGGGGACGAGCGATGGTGTTTTCCTACCAATCTATCCCCCTAGGAGCATGCGCGTAATGATTGGTTTTTGATGACTTGTAGATTTTTGCAATAAGTATTTGAGTTCTTTATGACTAATGTTGAGTCCATGGATTATACGCACTCTCACCCTTCCATCATTGCTAGCCTCTTCGGTACCGTGCATTGCCCTTTCTCACCTTGAGAGCTGGTGCAAACTTCGCTGGTGCATCCAAACCCCATGATATAATAAGCTCTGTCACACATAAACCTCCTTATATCTTCCTCAAAACAGCCACCATACCTACCTATTATGGAATTTCCATAGCCATTCCGAGATATATTGCCATGCAACTTTCCACCGTTCCATTTATCATGACACACATCATCATTGTCATATTGCCTTGCATGATCATGTAGTTGACATCGTATTTGTGGCAAAGCCACCGTTCATAATTTTTCATACATGCCACTCTTGATTCATAGCCCTTCCTGGTACACCGCCGAAGGCATTCATATAGAGTCATACTTTGTTCTAGTATCGAGTTGTAATCATTGAGTTGTAAATAAATAGAAGTGTGATGATCATCATTAATAGAGCATTGTCCCCAAAAAAAGAGAAAGGCCAAATAAAAAAAGGAAGGCCCCAAAAAATTATATATATATATATATATATATAAAGGGGCAATGCTACTATCCTTTTTTGCACACTTGTGCTTCAAAGTAGCACAATGATCTTTATGGTAGAGAGTCTCTTGTTTTGTCACTTTCATATACTAGTGGGAATTTTTCATTATAGTACTTGGCTTGTATATTCCAACAATGGGCTTCCTCAAATGCCCTAGGTCTTCGTGAGCAAGCAAGTTGGATGCACACCCACTTAGTTTCTTTTGTTGAGCTTTCATACATTTATAGCTCTAGTGCATCTGTTGCATGGCAATCCCTACTCCTTGCATTGACATAAATTGATGGGCATCTCCCTAGCCCATTGATTAGCCGCGTCGATGTGAGACTTTCTCCTTTTTTGTCTTCTCCACATAACCCCATCATCATATTCTATTCCACCCATAGTGCTATATCCATGGCTCACGCTCATGTATTGCGTGAAAGTTGAAAAGTTTGAGATTACTAAAGTGTGAAACAATTGCTTGACTTGTCATCGGGGTTGTGCATGATGAGAGCATTCTTGTGTGACGAAAATGGAGCATGACCAAAGTATATGATTTTATAGGGATGAACATTATGTTGCCATGTTATTTTGAGAAGACATAATTGCTGAGTTAATATGCTTGAAGTATTATTATTTTTATGTCAATATTAGACTTTTGTCTTGAATCTTTCGGATATGAATATTCATGCCACAATAAAGAGAATTACATTGAGAATTATGCTAGGTAGCATTCCACATCAAAAATTCTGTTTTTATCGTTTACCTACTCGAGGACGAGCAGGAATTAAGCTTGGGGATGCTTGATACGTCTCCAAGGTATCTATAATTTTCGATTGTTCCATGCTATTATATTATCTGTTTTGGATGTTAATGGGCTTTATTTTACACTTTTATATTATTTTTGGACTAACCTATTAACCCAAGGCCCAGTGCAAATTGCTGTTTTTTTGCCTATTTCAGTGTTTCGCAGAAAAGGAATATCAAACGGAATCCAAACGGAATGAAATCTTCGGAACGTGATTTTTGGAACAAACGTGATCCACAGGACTTGGAGTGGGCGTCAATAAACGAACGGGGAGTCCACGAGGCAGCGGGGCGCGCCTACCCCCCTGGGCGTGCCCTCTCCCCTCGTGGGCCCCTCGTGGCTCAACCGACCTACTTCTTCCTCCTATATATACTCATATACCCTGAAAACATCCAGGAGCACCACGAAACCCTATTTCCACCGCCGCAACCTTCTGTACCCAAGAGATCCCATGTTAGGGCCTTTTCCAGAGCTCCGCCGGAGGGGGCATCGATCATGGAGGGCCTCTACATCAACTCCATGGCCCCTCCGATGATGTGTGAGTAGTTTACTTCAGACCTTCGGGTCCATAGTTATTAGCTAGATGGCTTCTTCTCTCTCTTTGAATCTCAATACAAAGTTCTCCTCGATCTTCTTGGAGATCTATTTGATGTAACTCTTTTTGCGGTGTGTTTGTCGAGATCTGATGAATTGTGGGTTTATGATGAAGTCTATCTATGAACAATATTTGATTCTTCTCTGAAGTCTTTTATGTATGATTGGGTATCTTTGCAAGTCTCTTTGAATTATCAGTTTGGTTTGGCCTACTAGATTGATCTTTCTTGCAATGGGAGAAGTTCTTAGCTTTGGGTTCAATCTTGCGGTGCTCGATCCTAGTGACAGAAAGGGAAACGACACGTATTGTATTGTTGCCATCGAGGATAAAATGATGGGGTTTATATCATATTGCTTGAGTTTATCCCTCTACATCATGTCATCTTACCTAATGCGTTACTCTGTTCTTATGAACTTAATACTCTAGATGCATGCTGGATCATGTCGATGTGTGGAGTAATAGTAGTAGATGCAGGCAGGAGTCGGTCTACTTGTCACGGACGTGATGCCTATATACATGATCATGCCTAGATATTATCATAATTATTTGCTTTTCTATCAATTGCTCGATAGTAATTTGTTCACCCACCGTAATACTTATGCTATCTCGAGAGAAGCCACTAGTGAAACCTATGCCCCCCGGGTGTATTCTCCATCATATTAATCTTCTGTCAACAAGCTATTTCTATTACCTTTTATTTTGCAATCTTTACTTTTAATCTTTATCATAAAAATACCAAAAATATTATTTTATCATCTCTATCAGATCTCACTCTCGTAAGTGACTGTGAAGGGATTGACAACCCCTTTATCGCGTTGGTTGCGAGGTTCTTATTTGGTTGTGTAGGTACGAGGGACTTGCGTGTGGCCTCCTACTGGATTGATACCTTGGTTCTCAAAAACTGAGGGAAACACTTACGCTACTTTGCTGCATCACCCTTTCCTCTTCAAGGGAAAACCAACGCAGTGCTTAAGAGGTAGCACTGCATCAAGGACATAATTCTTTTGTGCAGCAATGAGGATAATCCTCAGATCACGAACCTAGTCCGCATCATTGCTACTATCATCTTTCAGCAATGAGGATAAATTGAAGTTCAATTAATCAAATTACTTAAGAACTCCCACTTAGATAGACATCTCTCTAATCATCTAAGTGATCATGTGATCCATATCAACTAAACCATGTCCGATCATCACGTGAGATGGACTAGTTTTCATTGGTGAACATCACTATTTTGATCATATCTACTATATGATTCACACTTGACCTTGCAGTCTCAGTGTTCCGAGGCCATATCTGCATATGCTAGGCTCGTCAAGTTTAACCCGAGTATTCCGCATGTGCAAAACTGGCTTGCACCCGTTGTATGTGAACGTAGTATCACACCCGATCATCACGTGGTGTTCCGGCACAACGAACTGTAGCAATGGTGCATACTCAGGGAGAACACTTATACCTTGAAATTTAGTGAGAGATCACCTTATAATGCTATAGCCGAACTAAGCAAAATAAGATGCATAAAGGATAAACATCACATGCAATCAAATATAAGTGATATGATATGGCCATCATCATCTTGTGCCTTTGATCTCCATCTCCAAAGCACCGTCATGATCACTGAGGGAGTCCTCGATTAGGGGGTGTTCGGATAGCCGAACTATACCTTCAGCCGGACTCCTGGACTATGAAGGTACAAGATTGAAGATTCCGTCCCGTGTCCGGAAGGGATTTTCCTTGGCGTGGAGGGCAAGCTCGGCGATAGGGATGTTCAGATCTCCTACCATTGTAACCGACTCTATGTAACCCTAACCCTATCCGGTGTCTATATAAACCGGAGGGTTCTAGTCCGTAGGAGAACATACACATCTACAATCATACCATAGGCTAGCTTCTAGGGTTTAGCCTCTCTGATCTCGTGGTAGATCAACTCTTGTATTACCCATATCATCAATATTAATCAAGCAGGACGAAGGGTTTTACCTCCATCGAGAGTGCCCGACCCTGGGTAAAACTTCGTGTCCCCTGCCTCCTGTTACCATCCGGCCTAGACGCACAGTTCGGGACCCCCTACCCGAGATCCACCGGTTTTGACACCGACATTGGTGCTTTCATTGAGAGTTCCTCTGTGCCGTCGCCGACAGGCCCGATGGCTCGTACGATCATCAATGGCGATGCAGTCCAGGGTGAGACCTTCCTCCCCAGACAGATATTCGTCTTTGGCGGCTTCGCACTGCGGGCCGATTCACTTGGCCATCTAGAGCAGATCGAAAGCTACGCCCCTGGTCGTCAGGTCGGATTTGGAAGTTTAAACTATACGGCCGATATCCGCGGGGACTTGATCTTCGACGGATTCGAACCACTGCCAAGCGCGCCACTCTGTCACGACGAGCATGATCTAGCTCTGCCGCGGAACAGTACCCTGGAGGCCGCACCCGCATCGGCTCCGACCCTTAGTTCGGAGCCGACCACGCCAATCGAGGATGGGCGGTTGGACGCCACCTCGGGGGCTGTGATCCCAACAGCGGTTGAGCCGAACACCAGCCCCGTACTCATCAAGACTCGTGACTCCATGGAGCCGGATTCTTCTCCGGACTCCGAACTCTCCGCGCCCCTGCCGAGCTAATCCGATTGGGCACCGATCATGGAGTTCACGGCCGCGGACGTCTTTCAGCACTCGCCTTTTGGCAATATCCTGAAGTCACTAAAGTCTCTCTCTTTATCAGGAGAACCCTGGCCGGACTACGGTCAGCAAGTTGGGATTCGGACGATGAAGAAATTCAAAACCCGCCAACCACCCACTTGGTAGCCACTGTCGACGATTTAACCGACATGCTCGACTTCAACTCTGACGACATTAACGGTATGGACACCGATGAAGGAGACGATGAAGAATCAGCGCCTATCGAGCCCTGGAACGCCACCTCGTCACATGGCGTATACATAGTGGACACACCCAAAGATGACGGCGCGGAGCGGAAGAATGCACCGAAGGATTGTTCCCTCGGAAAGCAGTCAAAGCGGTGATGCAAGCGCCGCCCCAAATCCCGCCTCGACAGAAATAGCGATCATACTGATCCAGCGCTGGAGCAGGGTGAACCTCTGCCAGACAATGGCAATCCGGATAATCAAACCGAACAAACAAATCCTATCAATGATAATGGTCCGGACGACATAACGCCGGACAGGCACTCGGAGCAGCAGAACGCCCGTAAAAGGCTCGTTGCCACCGCAAGGAGCCTCAAAAAGCAGAAGCGGAGGCTCAAGGCCGCGCAAAACACGCTCCAATTCAGATGGAGCAAAATACTCAACACTGTAGCAAGGTACAGTGACAATCGCCCCTCCAAGAGCTACCCAAAGCGGAAGCTGCTACTCGAATTCGATGAGGAGGCCTCAGACCCCCCGCAACCAAATATCAAAGCAGCCACCTGGTCGGATAGACGACCCCTCTACCACCACAGAACGGCATTCAACGCCGCTCACAATGCAACACGCGACCCATGCGAGGGCTCGCACCCAAAGGACGGTGCAACAAGATCCATCTATGGACCACGCAAGCACGCCCCAGCATACAATGCAACACAACAAACATCCGAACAATGCGGCACACCCAGCTACAGGGGTGCCGCACACCCCCTATGTTTCACCGATGAGGTGCTGGACCACGAATTTCCAGAGGGATTCAAGCCCGTAAACATAGAGGCATACGACGGAACAACAGACCCTGGGGTCTGGATTCAGGACTATATCCTTCATATACATATGGCTCGAGGGGATGATCTCCATGCCATCAAGTACTTACCTCTCAAACTCAAAGGGCCAGCTCGTCACTGGCTCAAAGGGCTCCCCGAAAGCTCCATCAGAAGTTGGGAAGAGCTCGAAGACGCCTTTCGGACAAACTTTCAAGGGACTTATGTCCGACCTCCGGATGCGGACGACCTGAGTCACATAACTCAACAGCCCGGAGAGTCAGCGCGAAAGCTTTGGAATAGGTTTCTTACTAAAAAGAACTAGATTGTTGACTGCCCGGACACCGAAGCCTTAGCGGCTTTCAAGCACAGCGTCCATGACGAATGGCTCGCCAGACACCTCGGCCAAAACAAACCGAGAACGATGGCCGCATGAACAAACCTCATGACCCACTTTTGCGCGGGTAAGGACAGCTGGCTAGCCAGATGCAGCACTAGCGACCCCAGTGCATCTGAAGTTAGAGATGGAAATGGGAAATCACGGCGCAACAGCAATAACAAACGCCGGAATAAAGAAGACAACACGAAGGGAACGACAGTAAATGCCGGATTCAAAGTCCCTCGGCCAAACCAAAAGCCGCCTTCCAAAGGCACCAGGGATGAACTGTCCAGCCTCAACAAAATTCTGGACCAAGTATGTCAGATCCATAGTACCCCTAGCAAACCTTCTAATCATACCCAGAGAATGTTGGGTCTTCAAGCAGTCCGGCAAGCTTAACGCCATACACAAGGGGGAGGATACACCAAGTGAAGACGAGGACGAACCTCCCAAACAAGACAAGGGGGAACAAAAGAAATTTCCACCCGAAGTCAAAACAGTAAACATGTTACACGTGATCAAGAGAAAAAACAATGCGGCACTCCCTGAAAAATTTACCCAAGTGCCTGTCACCGCGAAGGCCCGCCACTGGTCATCTCAACCGATCACCTTCGACCATCGTGATTACGCATCAAGTATCCGGCATGCAGGATAGGCTGCACTGGTATTAGACCCAGTAATTGGTGGATACCACTTCACACGAGTCTTGATGGATGGCGGCAGTAGCCTAAACCTAATATATCAGGATACAATCCGCGGGATGGGGTTAGACCCAACACAAATTCGCCATAGCAATACTACCTTTAAAGGAGTAACGCCAGGCCCAGGGGCTCGTTGTACGGGCTCCCTCCTACTACAAGTTATATTCGGCTCCCCCGATAACTTCCGTCGCGAGCATTTAACTTTCCACATCGCTCCGTTTAAAAGTGGCTATCAAGCACTACTCGGACGCGAAGCTTTCGCTCGCTTTAATGCAATACCACACTATGCCTCCCTAACAATCAAGATGCCCGGTCCACGTGGCATCATTTCAATGCACGGAAGTATCAAGCAATCTCTGCGCGCCGAAGAGAGTGAGGCTGCCTTGGCAGCCCCACACTAAAGGCGCCCGGACCAGCAAAAGCATCCAATAGGTCGTCAAGACCTCAGACACAACTAATCAAGTCCGGCGCCGCTACTCATATCGAATAAATGGTCACACCCCTATCTTTCAAAAGTACAAGGGGCTCAACGCATGCAGACGAGTGGCGATTTCTTCTTATCTTGAATTATACATGGTTTCTTTAAAAAACCATCCTTTTGCACGACAACCTATTTACCTAAATCCCTCTCTTTTACAGATGATCATCGTGCTACACCCGTCCAGGATACAGCACAACGGAGACACAGGCGCAGACGTGCAGCAGGGACCCGACCCAAGGATTCTTTTTAGATTAAGACCCTACGTAAACCTTTTTTACTGTCTCTTGTTGATACATATCCACCATTGGGAAGGATGCTGACGTCTTGGCATGTGGCCACGCCAGAACAATGCACGTACCTGGACACAAGGGGCTTCTTACAAAGGCCATTCTTCAGGCCTGGTTTATACCACAAAGACCAAATACCCTAGGGAGTGTTTTTTGGGTTTCGTAGTAATTTCAAAAAATTTCCTACGCACACGCAAGATCATGTGATGCATAGCAACGAGGGGAGAGTATTGTCTACGTACCCAACGCAGACCGACTGCGGAAGCGATGACACGACGTAGAGGAAGTAGTCGTACGTCTTCTCAATCCAACCGATCAAGCACCGAAACTACGGCACCTCCGAGTTCGAGCACACGTTCAGCTCGATGACGATCCCGGACTCCGATCTAGCAAAGTGTCGGGGAAGAGTTTCGTCAGCACGACGGCGTGGTGACGATCTTGATGAACTACAGCAGCAGGGCTTCGCCTAAACTCCGCTACAGTATTATCGAGGAATATGGTGGCAGGGGGCACCGCACACGGCTAAGGAATCGATCACGTGGATCAACTTGTGTCAACTTGTGTGTTTAGAGGTGCCCCTGCCTCCGTATATAAAGGAGCCAAGGGGGGAGGGGGCGCCGGCCAAGAGGGAGAGGCGCAGGAGGAGTCCTACTCCTACCGGGAGTAGGACTCCCCCCCCCCCAATCCTATTCCAACTAGGATTCCCAAGGGGGAAAGAGGGAGAGGGGTGGCCGGCCACCTCTCCTAGTCCTAATAGGACTAGGGGAAGGGGGGAGGCGCGCAGCCCCTTGGGCTGCCCCTTTCTCCTTTCCACTAAGGCCCATTATGGCCCATATGGTTCCCGGGGGGTTCCGGTAACCCTCCCGGTATTCCGGTAAAATCCCGATTTCACCCGGAACACTTCCGATATCCAAATATAGGCTTCCAATATATCAATCTTTACGTCTCGACCATTTCGAGACTCCTCGTCATGTCCGTGATCACATCCGGGACTCCGAACAACCTTCGGTACATCAAAATGCATAAACTCATAATATAACTGTCATCGTAACCTTAAGCGTGCGGACCCTACGGGTTCGAGAACAATGTAGACATGACCGATACACGTCTCCGGTCAATAACCAATAGCGGGACCTGGATGCCCATATTGGCTCCTACATATTCTACGAAGATCTTTATCGGTCAGACCGCATAACAACATACGTTGTTCCCTTTGTCATCGGTATGTTACTTGCCCGAGATTCGATCGTCGGTATCCAATACCTAGTTCAATCTCGTTACTGGCAAGTCTCTTTACTCGTTCCGTAATACATCATCTCACAACTAACATATTAGTTGTAATGCTTGCAAGGCTTATGTGATGTGTATTACCAAGAGGACCCAGAGATACCTCTCCGACAATCGGAGTGACAAATCCTAATCTCGAAATACGCCAACCCAACATCTACCTTTGGAGACACCTGTAATGCTCCTTTATAATCACCCAGTTACGTTGTGACGTTTGGTAGCACCCAAAGTGTTCCTCCGGCAAACGGGAGTTGCATAATCTCATAGTCATAGGAACATGTATAAGTCATGAAGAAAGCAATAGCAACATACTAAACGATCAGGTGCTAAGCTAATGGAATGGGTCATGTCAATCAGATCATTCAACTAATGATGTGACCTCGTTAATCAAATAACAACTCATTGTTCATGGTCAGGAAACATAACCATCTTTGATTAACGAGCTAGTCAAGTAGAGGCATACTAGTGACACTCTGTTTGTCTATGTATTCACACATGTATTATGTTTCCGGTTAATACAATTCTAGCATGAATAATAAACATTTATCATGATATAAGGAAATAAATAATAACTTTATTATTGCCTCTAGGGCATATTTCCTTCAGTCTCCCACTTGCACTAGAGTCAATAATCTAGTTCACATCGCCATGTGATTTAACAGCAATAGTTCACATCACCATGTGATTAACACCCATAGTTCACATCGCTATGTGACCAACACCCAAAGGGTTTACTAGATTCAGTAATCTAGTTCACATCGCTATGTGATTAACACCCAAGGAGTACTAAGGTGTGATCATGTTTTGCTTGTGAGAGAATCTTAGTCAACGGGTCTGCCACATTCAGATCCTCATGTATTTTGCAAATTTCTATGTCAACAGTGCTCTGCATGGAGCTACTCTAGCTAATTGCTCCCACTTTCAATATGTATCTAGATCGAGACTTAGAGTCATCTAGATTAGTGTCAAACTTGCATCGGCGTAACCCTTTACGACGAACCTTTTTCCATAATCGAGAAACATATCCTTATTCCACTAAGGACAATTTTGACCGCTCTCCAGTGATCTACTCCTAGATCACTATTGTACTCCCTTGCCAAACTCAGTGGTATGGCATACAATAGATCTGGTATACAGCATGGCATACTTTATAGAACCTATGACTGAGGCATAGGGAATGACTTTCATTCTATTTTCTGCCGTGGTCGGGCTTTGAGTCTTACTCAACTTCACACCTTGCAACACAGGCAAGAACTCCTTCTTTGACTGTTCCATTTTGAACTATTTCAAAAATTTATCAAGGTATGTATTCATTGAAAAATCTTATCAAGCGTCTTCATCTATCTATATAGATCTTGATGCTCAATGTGTAAGCAGCTTCACCAAGGTCTTTCTTTGAAAAACTTTTATTCAAGTATCCTTTCATGCTTTGCAGAATAATTCTACATTATTTCCGATCAACAATATGTCATTCACATATACTTATCAGAAATGTTGTAGTGCTCCCACTCACTTTCTTGTAAATACAGGCTTCACCGTAAGTCTGTACAAAAACTATATGCTTTGATCAACTTATCAAAGCGTATATTCCAACTCCGAGATTCTTGCACCAGTCCATAAATGGATCGCTGGAGCTTGCACACTTTGTTAGCTCCCTTTGGATCGACAAAACCTTCCGGTTGCATCATATACAACTCTTCTTCCAGAAATCCATTCAGGAATGCAGTTTTGACATCCATCTGCCAAATTTCATAATCATAAAATGCGGCAATTGCTAACATGATTCGGACAGACTTTTAAGCATCGATACGAGTAAGAAAATCTCATCGTATTCAACACCTTGAACTTTGTCAAAAACATTTTTCGACAAGTCTAGCTTTGTAGATAGTAACACTACTATCAACGTCTGTCTTCCTCTTGAAGATCCATTTATTCTTAATGACTCACCGATCATCGGGCAAGTCAATCAAAGTCTACACTTTGTTCTCATACATGGATCATATCTCAGATTTCATGGCCCCAAGCCATTTCGTGGAATCTGGGCTCATCATTGCTTCCTCATAGTTTGTAGGTTCATCATGGTCTAGTAACATGACTTCCAGAACATGATTACCGTACCACTCTGGTGCGGATCTTACTCTGGAAGACCTACGAGGTTTGGTAGTAACTTGATCTGAAGTTTGATGATCATCATCATTAACTTCCTCACTTATTGGTGTAGGAATCACTGGAACTGATTTCTGTGATGAACTACTTTCCAATAAGGGAGAAGGTATAATTACCTCATCAAGTTCTACTCTCCTCCCACTCACTTCTTTCGACAGAAACTCCTTCTCTGGAAAGGATCCATTTTAGCAACGAATGTCTTGCCTTCGGATCTGTGATAGAAGGTGTACCCAACAATTTCCTTTGGGTATTCTATGAAGACACACTTCTCCGATTTGGGTTCGAGCTTATCAGGATGAAACTTTTTCACATAAGCATCGCAGCCCCAAACTTTAAGAAACAACAGCTTAGGTTTACTGCTAAACCATAGTTCATACAGTGTCGTCTCAACGGATTTAGATGGTGCCCTATTTTAAAACGTGAATGCAGCTGTCTCTAATGCATAACCCCAAAACGATAGTGGTAAAGAGATATCATAGATCGCACCATATCAAATAAAGTGCGGTTACGACGTTCGGACACACCATAACGATGTGGTGTTCCAGGTGGCGTGAGCTGTGAAACTATTCCACATTGTTTTAATTGAAGACCAAACTCGTAACTCAAATATTTGTCTTCGCGATCAGATCGCAGAAGCTTTATTTTCTTGTTACGATGATTTTTCCACTTCACTCTGAAATTCTTTGAACCTTTCAACTATTTCAGACTTATGTTTCATCAAGTAGATATACCCATATCTGCTCAAATCATCTTGTGAAGGTCAGAAAACAACGATGCTTGCCACGAGCATCAGCACTCATTGGATCGCATACATCGGTATGTATTATTTCCAATAAGTCAGTAGCTCGTTCCATTGTTCCGGAGAACGGAGTTTTAGTCATCTTGCCCAAAAGGCACAGTTCGCAAGCATCAAGTGATTCATAATCAAGTGATTCCAAAATTCCATCAGTATGGAGTTTCTTCATGCGCTTTACACCAATATGACCTAAACGGCAGTGCTACAAACAAGTTGCACTTATCATTATTAACTTTGCATCTTTTGGTTTCAATATTATGATTATGTGTATCACTACGATCGAGATCCAACAAACTATTTTCATTGGGTGTGTAACCATATAAGGTTCTATTCATGTAAACAGAACAACAATTTATTCTCTTACTTAAATGAATAATCGTATTACAATAAACATGATCAAATCATATTCATGCTCAACGCAAACACCAAATAACACTTATTTAGGTTCAACACTAATCCCGAAAGTATAGGGAGTGTGTGACGATGATCATATCAATCTTGGAACCACTTCCAACACACATCGTCACTTCACCCTTAACTAGTCTCTGTTTATTCTGCAACTCCCGTTTCGAGTTACTAATCTTAGCAACTGAACTAGTATCAAATACTGAGGGTTTGCGATAAACACTAGTAAAGTACACATCAATAACATGTATATCAAATATACTTATGTTCACTTTGCCATCCTTCTTATCCGCCAATCACTTGGGGTAGATCCGCTTCCAGTGACCAGTCCCTTTGCAGTAGAAACACTTAGTCTCAGGCTTAGGATCAGACTTGGGCTTCTTCACTTGAGCAGCAACTTGCTTGCTGTTCTTCTTGAAGTTCCCCTTCTTCCTTCTGCCCCTTTTCTTGAAACTAGTGGTCTTGTCTACCATCAACACTTGATGTTTTTCTCTGATTTCTACCTTCGTCAATTTCTGCATTACGAAGAGCTTGGGAATCGTTTCCGTTATCCCTTGCATGTCATAGTTCATCACGAAGTTCTACTAACTTGGTGATGGTGACTAGAGAATTCTGTCAATCACTATCTTATCTGGAAGATTAACTCCCACTTGATTCAAGCGATTGTAGTACTCAGACAATCTGAGCACATGCTCACTAGTTGAGCGATTCTCCTCCATCTTTTAGCTATAGAACTTGTTGGAGACTTCATATCTCTCAACTCGGGTATTTGCTTGAAATATTAGCTTCAACTCCTGGAACATCTCATATGGTCCATGACATTCAAAACGTCTTTGAAGTCCCGATTCTAAGCCGTTAAGCATGGTGCACTTAAACTATCAATTAGTCATCATATTGAGCTAGCCAAACGTTCATAACGTCTGCATTTGCTCCTGCAATAGGTCCGTCACCTAGCGGTGCATTAAGGACATAATTCTTCTGTGCAGCAATGAGGATTTAACCTCAGATCACGGATCAAATCCGCAACATTGCTACTAACATTTTTCAACACAATTTTCTCTAGGAACATATCAAAATAAACACAGGGAAGCAACAACGCGAGCTATTGATCTACAACATGATTTGCAAAATACTACCAGGACTAAGTTCATGATAAATTTAAGTTCAATTTAATCATATTACTTAAGAACTCCCACTTAGATAGACATCCCTCTAATCCTCTAAGTGATCACGTGATCCAAATCAACTAAACCATGTCCGATCATCACGTGAGATGGAGTAGTTTCATCGGTGAACATCATTATGTTGATCATATCTACTATATGATTCACGCTCGACCTTTCGGTCTCCGTGTTCCGAGGCCATATCTGCATATGCTAGGCTCGTCAAGTTTAACCTGAGTATTCTGCGTGTGCAAAACTGGCTTGTACCCGTTGTAGATGGACGTAGAGCTTATCACACCCGATCATCACGTGGTGTCTGGGCACGACGAACTTTGGCAACGGTGCATACTCAGGGAGAACACTTCTTGATAATTTAGTGAGAGATCATCTTATAATGCTACCGTCAATCAAAGCAAGATAAGATGCATAAAAAGATAAACATCACATGCAATCAATATAAGTGATATGATATGGCCATCATCATCTTGTGCTTGTGATCTCCATCTCCGAAGCACCGTCATGATCACCATCGTCACCGGCGCGACACCTTGATCTCCATCGTAGCATCGTTGTCGTCTCGCCAATCTTATGCTTCCACGACTATCACTACCGTTTAGTAATAAAGTAAAGCATTACATCGCGATTGCATTGCATACAATAAAGCGACAACCATATGGCTCCTGCCAGTTGCCGATAACTTGGTTACAAAACATGATCATCTCATACAATAAAATTCAGCATCATGCTTGACCATATCACATCACAACATGCCCTGCAAAAACAAGTTAGACGTCCTCTACTTTGTTGTTGCTTGTTTTACGTGGCTGCTACGGGCTTAAGTAAGAACCAATCTCACCTACGCATCAAAACCACAACGATAGTTTGTCAAATAGACTCCGTTTTAACCTTCGTAAGGACCGGGCGTAGCCATACTTGGTTCAACTAAAGTTGGAGAGACAGTCGCCCGCAAGCCATCTCTGTGCAAAGCACGTCGAGGGAACCGGTCTCGCGTAAGCGTACGCGTAAGGTTGGTCTGGGTCGTCTCGTCCAACAATACCGCCGAACCAAAATATGACATGCTGGTAGGCAGTATGACTTGTATCGTCCACAACTCACTTGTGTTCTACTCGTGCATATAACATCAACATCAATAACCTAGGCTCGGATGCCACTGTTGGGTTTCGTAGTAATTTCAAAAAATTTCCTACGCACACGCAAGATCATGTGATGCATAGCAACAAGGGGAGAGTATTGTCTACGTACCCAACGCAGACCGACTGCGGAAGCGATGACACGACATAGAGGAAGTAGTCGTACGTCTTCTCGATCCAACCGATCAAGCACCGAAACTACGGCACCTCCGAGTTCGAGCACACGTTCAGCTCGATGACGATCCCCGGACTCCGATCCAGCAAAGTGTCGGGGAAGAGTTTCGTCAGCACGACGGCGTGGTGACGATCTTGATGAACTACAGCAGCAGGGCTTCGTCTAAACTCCGCTACAGTATTATCGAGGAATATGGTGGCAGGGGGCACCGCACACGGCTAAGGAATCGATCACGTGGATCAACTTGTGTCAACTTGTGTGTTTAGAGGTGCCCCTGCCTCCGTATATAAAGGAGCCAAGGGGGGAGGGGGCGCCAGCCAAGAGGGAGAGGCGCAGGAGGAGTCCTACTCCTACCGGGAGTAGGACTCCCCCCCCCCCAATCCTATTCCAACTAGGATTCCCAAGGGGAAAGAGGGAGAGGGGTGGCCGGCCACCTCTCCTAGTCCTAATAGGACTAGGGGAAGGGGGGAGGCGCGCAGCCCCCTTGGGCTGCCCCTTTCTCCTTTCCACTAAGGCCCATGATGGCCCATATGGTTCCCGGGGGGTTCCGGTAACCCTCCCGGTATTCCGGTAAAATCCCGATTTCACCCGGAACACTTCCGATATCCAAATATAGGCTTCCAATATATCAATCTTTATGTCTCGACCATTTCGAGACTCCTCGTCATGTCCCGTGATCACATCCGGGACTCCGAACACCTTCGGTACATCAAAATGCATAAACTCATAATATAACTGTCATCGTAACCTTAAGCGTGCGGACCCTACGGGTTCGAGAACAATGTAGACATGACCGAGACACGTCTCCGGTCAATAACCAATAGCGGGACCTGGATGCCCATATTGGCTCCTACATATTCTACGAAGATCTTTATCGGTCAGACCGCATAACAACATACGTTGTTCCCTTTGTCATCGGTATGTTACTTGCCCGAGATTCGATCGTCGGTATCCAATACCTAGTTCAATCTCGTTATCGGCAAGTCTCTTTACTCGTTCCGTAATACATCATCTCACAACTAACATATTAGTTGCAGTGCTTGCAAGGCTTATGTGATGTGCATTACCGAGAGGGCCCAGAGATACCTCTCCGACAATCGGAGTGACAAATCCTAATCTCGAAATACGCCAACCCAACATCTACCTTTGGAGACACCTGTAATGCTCCTTTATAATCACCCAGTTACGTTGTGAAGTTTGGTAGCACCCAAAGTGTTCCTCCGGCAAACGGGAGTTGCATAATCTCATAGTCATAGGAACATGTATAAGTCATGAAGAAAGCAATAGCAACATACTAAACGATCAGGTGCTAAGCTAATGGAATGGGTCATGTCAATCAGATCATTCAACTAATGATGTGACCTCGTTAATCAAATAACAACTCATTGTTCATGGTCAGGAAACATAACCATCTTTGATTAACGAGCTAGTCAAGTAGAGGCATACTAGTGACACTCTGTTTGTCTATGTATTCACACATGTATTATGTTTACGGTTAATACAATTCTAGCATGAATAATAAACATTTATCATGATATAAGGAAATAAATAATAACTTTATTATTGCCTCTAGGGAATATTTCCTTCAGTGTTCGGCATCGCGAGTTTGGCCCTATATGCATCAGCTCCGAATCATTGTCTTTGGTCAAATGTTGGGTTTGCCCGGCTCCTGTGTTTTGGTGCCTTACGTTCCGCTTTACCGGCTAAGGTAGCACCAGGAGAACTACTGTGATTGTGCCCTGGTTCATCCGGATGAGCACCTCAGTAGAGAAAGCCGAAAACTGACTATCATGATCTAGCGTGAGACTGGTCAACCACTCGATGACCCATGGGAATGTTAGAATTCCTCCGCCTTAACGAAGGGCCGCTTTCCGGCCAGGCATATACGCACCCCGAGATCGGGAGAGTGCGGAGCCACCAGGGGCTATCTAGTAGCCCCACTGTCAAACTCCTATGGCTAAGTGAAAGTGTTAAAGCATTATAGTCCGGTTGCCTCGCTCGCTCCGCTATCACCTCCTTAATAGGACCAAGACATTGGGTTAAGTGCGAACACGTGTTTTTGTGAACACCTCCGCATTATATGCGTGGGGGTTGAAGCCGACGACTGCAATCTTTCAGGTTATACACATGTATACATAAACGGCCGCCCAGGAGGCATCACATTACTTTCAGGCAAAAGTATAAAAGTAGCCTCATAAAAATCTAAAAAGCATTTCGCTTACAATGAGATTACATGTCATTCAAACATAATATTTTTTGAGCACTGGGTCTCTATCAAATGAGCACCCTCAAGAACTTTCTCAAAGTAGTGCTCAGCAGCCCTTCAACCTATGGCCGAATCCTGTGCCGCAACAGTGGTAGCATCCATCTCTGCCCAGTATGCTTTAGCACGGGCAAAGGCCATCCATGCGCCTTCTATGCACGCCGACCTCTTCATCGCATTTATGCGCGGTACCACATCGAGGACCTGCTGCACCAAGCTAAAATAGCTACTCGGTTTTGACCTTCCCGGCCATAGTTGATCCACAACAGACCTCATGGAGAGTCCGGACAACCTATTTAGTTCGGCCCATTCGGCTAATTGGTCCGTCAATGAAAGCGGACGCTCGGGAGAAAGGAATTGCTTCCAAAACAGCTGGTCTACTTCACGGTCCGTCTGACTCTGGAAGTACTTGGCCGCATCGGCAGCGCTCGCCGCCAGATCCATATACGCATCCTCCGAACTCCATAGTCGATCCAGAGGGGCATACCGTGGATCTCCGTACTTCCTCTACAGCATAAAGGACTTCCCAGCTACAATATCCCCGGCTTCCTGCAGCTCCTCCTTCTTTGCCCTCATAGCAAAGCGGAGGTCTTTTCCCATTACAGCAGCCTTCTCAAGGTCCGATGCCTTCGCCTGGTTCTCCTTTTCAAGAGCCCGGCAATGGTCTACGGCGGCTTTTAATTCTATGGCCATATTGGCCATCTTCTTCCGGCTCTCGCCATGTGCGGCCTTCTCGGCTCGCAACTCTTCGGCCGCCTTCAAAGCAGCTGCATTACCAAATCTTGCTTGTTCCTTGGCTCGGGCAAGTTCTGCCCACAAGGCTTCAACAGTGGCAGCTCCATCTGCAGTCATAACATGTTAATAACACTGGCATCATACTCTTCCTTTGTGGCGTTTACCATACAAGGATACTTAGCCTGCGCCTTGTCAAGCCTTCTGTTAACAAGCTCGATGTCGGCATCAGCCGCATCCAACTGCCGTTCTAAACGGGTAAACTGGCTAGTCCGGCTGGCCACCGGAGTTTCCATCTCCTGCACATAAAGGTAGTATGGTTATTACCTAGGAGTATGATCCTCCGTTTGTCATCGTTTTCGACGACAACCCGAGTCTCAGGGGCTACTATCTACACAGGGCACACCTAACATGTGCAGGACTATTACACATTCCTTTTTACGTACCTCACAGCCTGTCAGTAGACTCATAAAATCTTCATGCAATCCGCTTTCGGTGGACGATATCCTCTCCATCACCATATTCATCAGCACACGGTGATCATCTGAGATGGCCGCTCGCCCCACCAACCCCCTCAGAACATCCGATCGCACACTAGACGGAGCCGGACTCTTTTGTCTACTCTCTTCGGGAGCCGGACACTGGGAGCCTCGGGGATCAATTGGATCACCTTCTGGCCTCTCCGCACTTGGAGAGGCCCTCCGCGACGACACTTCAGGGTCGCCCGCTTCCGGAGCGGAGGAGTCCGGAGGAGGCGTCTTGCTCTCCATCATCTCTGGAAGAAGATCTCCCGAAGACGAGCTCATTTGAGAGGGGCTAAGGCCCGAACTGCACAAATATATGCGGTGGTTATTTTCTCAGAAGAAAAGGATGGCATATCTGTACTATTAAAGTTTTCGGGTCACTTACGACTCCCAGGAGAATTGATCCCCCCGCGGACTTTGTGCGGCAGCAGCGCCCCCCAAGGTAGGGCCCCCGGTGGAAGATTTCTTCTCCTGTTTGGAAACTCCGGCTTCCGAATTCCCGGGCGCAGTCCTTTTCCTCTTCCGATCGTCTTCCTTCATGGAGACGCTCGCTCCCTCGGTTAGAATAGGCAGCGTTGGGGGCCCGCGTCCGCCCGCATTACCCTCCACAGTATCTTCCTTCAAGGGATCCGGGCAAGGTGCGGTCAGGAGCATATTTTCCAATATCGGATTCTCCAAACCCTCAGGGAGGGGGGCCGAACACCGAATCAACTTCGCCTTTGTTCGCCAGTCCTGGTCGAAAAAGCAAACTCTCAGAAATAACTTCGTAACGAAGGAAAGATAATATGTTCGGCCGGATAATTCCTTACCTGTTCGGCGGCGCGGTTACTGCTCAGGCCCACGTCCTCGGTGATTTCCGGACACTCTACTTGAGGTCCGAACAATGACTTATACATATCCTCATGCGTCAGGCCAAGAAAATTTTGAATGGCACGCGGACCCTCGGGATTGAACTCCCACAAGCGAAGGGGCCGACGTTTGCAAGGCTGGACTTGACGAACCAGCATAACTTGTATTACCGCAACCAAACAGAGATCGTCGTTGAAGAGATCTCGAATGCGGCTCTGCAGTAAAGGCATGTCCTTGGCTGGACCCCAGCTCAGTCCTCTGCTGATCCATGACATCAGTCATGGTGGAGGGCCCGAGCGAAAAACGGGGGCAGCCGCCCACTTGGCGCTTCTAGGAGTCGTGATGTAGAACAACTCCTGTTGCCACAATGAAGACACCTCTGGGATGGAACCTTTGGGCCATGGAGCTCCCGTCATCTTGTGTATTGAGGCGCCTCTACACTCTGCATGTTGCCCTTCGATCACCGTTGGCTTTACTTCAAAGGTCTTGAGCCATAAGCCAAAGTGGGGGGTAACTCAGAGGAAGGCCTCGCATACGACAACAAAGGCCGTGATATGCAAGAAGGAGTCCGGAGCTAGATCATGGAAATATAGCCCGTAATAAAACATCAAGCCCCTAACGAAAGGATCCAGAGCAAAACCTAGACCTCGGAGGAAGTGGGAGACAAAGACGATGCTCTCGTTGGGTTTGGGAGAAGGGACGGCCTGCCCCCGGGGAGGCAGCCGATGCGACATTTCGGCGGTCAGATACCTGGCCTCCCTTAACTTTTTGATGTCTTCTTCCGTGACGGAGGAGGGCATCCATCGGCATTGAAGGCTGGATCCGGACATGACTGAAGGTTCGGAGCACCTAACTTGAGCTTTGGGCGTTTGAGCTTGAGGCGGGGGGGGGGAGGATTCGATTAAGCACGGGAGGGAAAAGGTAAAAGCTTTGCCCCTTTATAAAGAGGGTGGATATCAAGCGTCCTCCCCGTGTCCGTTTGGACTTCCCTATGATCTAGGAGTCCTAGAAGTGGTTGGGTTACCCACGCCCGTATTGATGAGATTCCTGTAATAAGGGGACATGATCTCTGTTTTTACAAGACGTGCCAAGGGAACCACCTCGCATACCACGCTGAGGTGGGTAATTAAATGACTCGGATAAAGGCTCGGCCGTGATGTGTTGCACCACGGGATACGTCAACAGATTAGATTTGTGTAAATATTATTCTCTCTATGGAAGTATGTGGAAACTTATTTTGCGGAGCCGGACACTATCTTTGTGTTTAAGATCTTCTATGAAGTACTTGGAGGAGGAACCCGCCTTGCAATGCCGAAGACAATTTGCGCGCAGGACCCGTCGTCATTGAAGCCTGGTTCAGGGGCTACTGAGGGAGTCCTGGATTAGGGGGCGTTCGGATAGCCGAACTATACCTTCAGCCGGACTCCTGGACTATGAAGGTACAAGATTGAAGATTTCGTCCCGTGTCCGGAAGGGATTTTCCTTGGCATGGAGGGCAAGCTCGGCGATACGGATGTTCAGATCTCCTACCATTGTAACCGACTCTACGTAACCCTAACCCTATCCGGTGTCTATATAAACCGGAGGGTTCTAGTCCGTAGGATAACATACACATCTACAATCATACCATAGGCTAGCTTCTAGGGTTTAGCCTCTCTGATCTCGTGGTAGATCAACTCTTTATTACCCATATCATCAATATTAATCAAGCAGGACATAGGGTTTTACCTCCATCGAGAGGGCCCGAACCTGGGTAAAACTTCGTGTCCCTTGCCTCCTGTTACCATCCGGCCTAGACACATAGTTCGGGACCCCCTACCCGAGATCTGCCGGTTTTGACACCGACAATCACCATCGTCGCCGGCTTGACACCATGATCTCCATCATCTTGATCTTTATAAATGTGTCGTCACATGGTCGTCTTGCCATCTATTGCTTTTGCAACTATTGCTATCACATAGCGATAAAGTAAAGCAATTATATGGCGCTTGCATCTTATGCAATAAAGAGACAACCATAAGGCTCCTGCCAGTTGCTGATAACTTTAACAAAACATGGTCATCTCATACAACAATTTATATCTCATCACGTCTTGATCATATCACATCACAACATGCCCCACAAAAACAAGTTAGATGTCCTCTACTTTGTTATTGCAAGTTTTATGTGGCTGCTATGGGCATAGCAAGAACCGTTCTTACCTACGGCATAAAAACCACAACGTGGTATAGTGATTGCTTTTTTATCTTTAGAAAGAACCCTGTTCATTGAATACGATTCAACTAAAGTTGGAGAAACTGACGCCCATCAGTCACCTGTGTGCGAAGCACGTCGTTAGAACCAGTCTCGCGTAAGCGTACGTGTAATGTCGGTTTGAGCCGCTTCATCCAACAATACCGCTGAATCAAGAATTAACTAGTGACGGCAAGCAATATGTATATACCCACGCCCACAACTCCTTTGTGTTATACTCATGCATATAACATCTATGCATAAACCTGGATCTGATGCACTGTTGGGGAACGCAGTAATTTCAAAAAAATCCTACGCACATGCAAGATTTTATCATGGTGATGCATAGCAACGAGAGGGGAAGAGTGTTTTGCACGTACCCTCGTAGACCGTAAGCGGAAGCGTTATGACAACGCAGTTGATGTAGTCATACGCCTTCACGATCCGACCGATCCTAGTACCGAAAGTACGGCACCTCCGCGGTCTGCACACGTTCGGCTCGGTGACGTCCCACGAACTCTTGATCCAGCTGAGTGTCGAGGGAGATCTTCGTCAGCACGACGGTGTGATGACGGTGATCATGAAGCTACCGACACAGGGCTTCACCTAAGCACTGCAACAATATGACCGAGGTGGATTATGGTGGAGGGGGGCACCACACACGGCTAAGAGATCAATGATCAACTTGTGTGTCCTATGGTGCCCCCTGCCCCCATATATAAAGGACCAAGGGGAGGGGGCCGGCGGCCTCATAGGGTGAGTAGGTTCCCCCCTTCCAAGTCCAACTAGGAGGGGAAGGAAAGAGGAGGAGGGGAGAAGGAAAGAGGGAGCCGCCCCCCCAAGCCCTAAACCAATTCGGTTTGGGCCTAGGGGGCGCACCCCACAACTCCCTTGCAGCCCTATATTTCCACTAATGCCAATGAAGGCCCATTGACCCCCCGGGGGGTTCCAGTAACTCCTCGGTACTCCGGTATTTATCTAATGACCCCCGAAACCTTTCCGGTGTCCGAATATAACCTTCCAACATATCAATCTTTATGTCTCGACCATTTCGAGACTTCTCGTCATGTCTGTGATCTCATCCGGGACTCCGAACAACCTTCGGTACATCAAAACACATAAACTCATAATACCGATCGTCATCGAACGTTAAGCGTGCGGACCCTACGGGTTTGAGAAATATGTAGACATGATCAAGACTCATCTCCGGTCAATAACCAATAGCGGAACCTGGATGCTCATATTGGCTCCAACATATTCTATGAAGATCTTTATCGGTCAAACCGCATAACAACATATGTTGTTCCCTTTGTCATTGGTATGTTACTTGCCCGAGATTCGATCGTTGGTATCTCAATACCTAGTTCAATCTCGTTACTGGCAAGTCTCTTTACTCGTTCCGTAATGCAACATACCATAACTAACTCATTAGTCACAATGCTTGCAAGGCTTATAGTGATGTGCATTACCAAGAGGCCTGGAGATACCTCTCCGATACATGGAGTGACAAATCCTAATCTCGATCTATGCCAACTCAACAAACACCATCGGAGACACCTGTAGAGCATACTTATAGTCACCCAGTCATGTTGTGACGATTGATAGCACACTAAGTGTTCCTTCGGTATTCAAGAGTTGCATAATCTCATAGTCACAGGAACATGTATAAGTTATGAAGAAAGCAATAGCAACAAACTAAACGATCATCGTGCTAAGCTAACAGGTGGGTCAAGTCAATCACATCATTCTCTAATGATGTGATCCCATTAATCAAATGACAACTCTTTGTCCATGGCTAGGAAACTTAACCATCTTTGATTAACGAGCTAGTCAAGTAGAGGCATACTAGTGACACTCGGTTTGTCTATGTATTCACACATGTATCAAGTTTCCGGTTAATACAATTCTAGCATGAATAATAAACTTTTATCATGATATAAGGAAATATAAATAACAACTTTATTATTGCCTCTAGGGCATATTTCCTTCACCTCCGCGATCTGCACACGTTCAGCTCGGTGACGTCCCACGAACTCTCGATCCAGCTGAGTGTCGAGGGAGAGCTTCGTTAGCACGACGGCGTGATGACGGTGATGATGAAGCTACCGGCGCAGGGCTTCGCCTAATCACTACAACGATATAATCGAGGTGGATTATGGTGGAGGGGGGCACCGCACACGGCTAAGACAATGATCAACTTGTGTGTCTATGGGGTGCCCCCCTCCCCCGTATATAAAGGAGTGGAGGAGGGGGAGGGACGGCCCTCTATGGCGCACCCTAGGTGAGTCCTACTCCCACCGGGAGTAGGATTCCCCCCTTCCAAGTAGTAGGAGTAGGAGAGAAGGAAGGGGAGGACAGAGGGAAGGAAAGGGGGGCACCCAATTCGGATTGGGCTAGGGGGAGCGCCTCCCACCTTTTCCCTTCCTCTCCTCTATTCCACTAAGGCCCAATAAGGCCCATATACTCCCCGGGGGGTTCCGATAACCTCCCGGTACTCCGGAAAATGCCCGAATTCATCCGGAACCATTACGATGTCCAAACATAGGCTTCCAATATATCGATCTTTATGTCTCGACCATTTCGAGACTCCTCATCATGTCTGTGATCATATCCGAGACTCCGAACTACCTTCGGTACATCAAAACACAAAAACTCATAATACCGATCGTCAACGAACATTAAGCGTGCGGACCCTAAGGGTTCGAGAACTATGTAGACATGACCGAGACTCATCTCCGGTCAATAACCAATAGTGGAACCTGGATGCTCATATTAGTTCCTACATATTCTATGAAGATCTTTATCGGTCAAACCGCACAACAACATACATTGTTCCCTTTGTCATCGGTATGTTACTTGCCCAAGATTCGATCGTCGGTATCTCAATACCTAGTTCAATCTCGTTACCGGCAAGTCTCTTTACTCGTTCCATAATGCATCATCCTGCAACTAACTCATTAGTCACATTGCTTGCAAGGCTTATAGTGATGTGCATTACCGAGAGGGCCCAGAGATACCTCTCCGATACTCGGAGTGACAAATCCTAATCTCGATCTATGCCAACTCAACAAACACCATCGGAGACACCTGTAGAGCATATTTATAGTCACCTAGGTACGTTGTGACGTTTGATAGCACACTAAGTGTTCCTCCGGTATTCGGGAGTTTCATGATCTCATAGTCATAGCAACATGTATAAGTTATGGAGAAAGCAATAGCAACAAACTAAACGATCATCGTGTTAAGCTAACGGATGGGTCAAGTCAATCACATCATTCTCTAATGATGTGATCCCGTTAATCAAATGACAACTCATGTCTATGGTCAGGAAACATAACCATTGATATGTCTCCAACGTATCTATAATTTTTGATTGTTCCATGCTATTATATTATCCATCTTAGATGTTTAATGGGCTTTACTATGCACTTTTATATTATTCTGGGGACTAACCTATTGACCCAGAGCCTAGTGCCAGTTCCTGCTTTTTCCCTTGTTTCAGTGTTTCGAAGAAAAGGAATATCAAACGGAGTCGAAACGGAATGAAACCTTCTGGAGAAGTTATTTATGGAAGGAAAGCTACCCGATAGACTTGGAGTGCACATTAGGAAAGAAACGAGGGAGCCGGGAGGCAGGGGGCGCGCCCACCCCCCTAGGGCTAGCCCTCCACCCTCGTGGGCCCCTTGTGGCTCCCCTGATGTATTTCTTCCGCCTATATATATATATATCCATATACCCTGAAACTATCGGGGAGCACAATAGATCGGGAGTTCCGCCGCCAGAAGCCTCCGTAGCCACCGAAAGCCAATCTAGACCCGTTCCGGCACCCTGTCGGAGGGGGAATCCCTCTCCGGTGGCTATCTTCATCATCCCGGTGCTCTCCATGACGAGGAGGGAGTAGTTCTCCCTCGGGGGTGAGGGTATGTACCAGTAGCTATGTGTTTGATCTATATCTCTCGTGTTCTTGAGGTGGTGCGATCTTGATGTATCGCGAGCTTTGCTATTATAGTTGGATCTTATGATGTTTCTCCCCCTCTACTCTCTTGTAATGGATTGAGTTTCCCCTTTGAAGTTATCTTATCGGATTGAGTCTTTAAAGATTTGAGAACACCTGATGTATGTCTTGCCGTGCGTATCTATGGTGACAATGGGATATCACGTGATCCACTTGATGTATGTTTTGGTGATCAACTTGCGGGTTCCGTGACCTTGGGAATTATGCATAGGGGTTGGCACACGTTTTTGTCTTGACTCTCCGGTAGAAACTTTGGGGCACTCTTTGAGGTTCTATGTGTTGGTTGAATAGATAAATCTGAGATTGTGTGATGCATATCGTCTAATCATACCCATGGATACTTGAGGTGACATTGGAGTATCTAGGTGACATTAGGGTTTTGGTTGATTTGTGTCTTAAGGTGTTATTCTAGTACGAACTCTAGGGCTGTTTGTGACACCTATAGGAATAGCCCAATGGATTGATTGGAAAGAATAACTTTGAGGTGGTTTCGTACCCTACCATAATCTCTTCGTTTGTTTTCCGCTATTAGTGACTTTGGAGCGACTCTTTGTTGCATGTTGAGGGATAGTTATGTGATCCAATTATATTATTATTGTTGAGAGAACTTGCACTAGTGAAATTATGAACCCTGGGCCTTGTTTCCTAGTATTGCAATACCGTTTGTGCTCACTTTTATCATTAGTTACCTTGTTGTTTTTATATTTTTCAGATTACAAAAACCTTTATCTACCATCCATATACCACCTGTATCACCATCTCTTCACCGAACTAGTGCACCTATACAATTTACCATTGTATTGGGTTTGTTGGGGACACAAGAGACTCTTTGTTATTTGGTTGCAGGGTTGCTTGAGAGAGACCATCTTCATCCTACGCCTCCTACGGATTGATAAACCTTAGGTCATCCACTTGAGGGAAATTTGATACTGTCCTACAAACCTCTGCACTTGGAGGCCCAACAACGTCTACAAGAAGAAGGTTGTGTACTAGATATCAACCATCATTGATTCAACGAGCTAGTCAAGTAGAGGCATACTAGTGAAACTCTATTTGTCTATGAATTCACACATGTACTAAGTTTCCAGTTAATACAATTCTAGCATGAATAATAAACATTTATCATGATATAAGGAAATATAAATAACAACTTTATTATTGCCTTTAGGGCATATTTCCTTCACTTTACTCCTTACTCCACCTCTTAAAATCTCGGGACGAGATTTCTTGTAGTGGAGGAGATTTGTAACACCCCGAGAGTCATGCTACATTAAGTCCACACTAATGATGCCATGCCATCATAATTATTTTTTTCTAATCCTCACTTTCTTACAAACCAAAATCAAGTCCAAATTCTAATGCCAAGTGAAATAAACTTTTTATAAATTAGTAAATTAAAAATGTTCATTAGGTTCAAAATTTTCACTACATGATTGTCTTGCATTAACAAACAATTTTGGAGATGTTTATAATGCCCCTAGACTTTATAACAGTGGGCCAACCATCAAGTAATTGACCTTTTCAATTTCTAAAAATAGTTAAACAATCCCAATATAAATTGAAACTGTTTGGACAACCCCCAATTATTGCATTGCAATTATGTGCAAATGTACATGCTCAACAAAATTCATTTGAGGGTTGAAACTAATTTAAAACATAAGCTAATACTTGAAAATAGAAAATAAAAGAGAAAAGCCCTACTCTACTTTGCACTTAGGCCTACTGCCAACAGTGCTGGCCCAGCCCATCACCACTGTCGTCTCCTTCCTCTGTTCACCGAGGGTGCACTGGAGGCAGCGCGTGCGTCCGTGCCGGGGATGGCCCCGCGGCGGCCATCCACCGCATCCCTGGTGCGTATTAGGTCACCCTCGACACCCCCGGAACCCTAACCCCCTCATTTTATTCCTACTCGAGCCGCTCCGCTCGATTCGCTCGATCCCGAACGCCATCGCCACCACTGTCTCATCGTTGTCGTGGCCAACATCCTCCTTGCCGACCAGGAGGAAACCAAGAGGAGCGCCATCGTCGCCTTCGTCGGCTCCACCGCCGGATCGGGGCGGAGGAGCTGCAGCAACGGCGCCCACGCCCATTTCCCCTCGTCGGAATCTGCCTTGGCCGCAGCCTCGAACCGCCGTTGACCGACCCCCACCGGCCCCTCGACCTTACCAGTGACCCCTCTGTGAGCCCTACTCCCCTTCCCCTCTCTCTCCCGTGTGAATCCTTCACCGTAGCCGCCGAGGAATCCTTATGAGGCCGCGCTCGCGATCGCCGTCCCCTGCTCCCCTGACCGCGCCGCCTGCGCAAGTGATGTCTACTACACAACCTTCTTCTTGTAGACATTGTTGGGCCTCCAAGTGCAGAGGTTTGTAGGACAGGAGTAAATTTCCCTCAAGTGGATGACCTAAGGTTTATCAATCTGTAGGAGGCGTAGGATGAAGATGGTCTCTCTCAAGCAACCCTGCAACCAAATAACAAAGAGTCTCTTGTGTCCCTAACACACCCAATACAATGGTAAATTTTATAGGCACACTAGTTCGTCAAAGAGATGGTGATACAAGTGGTATATGGATAGTAGATATGGGTATTTGTAATCTGAAATTATAAAAACAGCAAGGTAACGAATGATAAAAGTGAGCGTAAACGGTATTGCAATGCGTTGAAACAAGTCCTAGGGTTCATACTTTCGCTAGTGCAAGTTCCCTCAACAATACTAACATAATTGGATCAGATAACTATCCCTCAACATGCAACAAAGAGTCACCCCAAAGTCACTAATAGTGGAGAACGAGCGAAGAGATTATGGTAGGGTACGAAACCACCTCAAAGTTATTCTTTCCAATCAATCCGTTGGGCTATTCCTATAAGTGTCACAAACAGCCCTAGAGTTCGTACTAGAATAACACCTTAAGACACAAATCAACCAAAACCCTAATGTCACCTAGATACTCCAATATCACCTCAAGTCTCCGTGGGTATGATTATACGATATGCATCACACAATCTCAGATTCATCTATTCAACCAACACAAAGGACCTTAAAGAGTGCCCCAAAGTTTCTACCGGAGAATCACGACGAAAACGTGTGCCAACCCCTATGCATAGGTTCATGGGCGGAACCCGCAAGTTGATCACCAAAACATACATCAAGTGAATCACGTAGTATCCCATTGTCACCACAGATACACACGGCAAGACATACATCAAGTGTTCTCAAATCTTTAAAGACTCAACCCGATAAGGTAACTTCAAAGGGGAAAATCAATTCATTACAAGAGAGAAGAGGGGGAAGAAACATCATAGGATCCAAATATAATAGCAAAGCTCGCGATACATCAAGATTGTATCATCTCAAGAACATGAGAGAGAGAGAGAGATCAAACACATAGCTACTGGTACATACCCTCAGCCCCGAGGGAGAACTACTCTCTCCTCGTCATGGAGAGCACCGGGATGATGAAGATGGCCACCGGAGAGGGATTCCCCCTCCGGAAGGGTGCCGGAACGGGTCTAGATTGGCTTTCGGTGGCTACGGAGGCTTCTGGCGGTGGAACTCCTGATCTATTGTGCTCTCGGATGTTTTTAGGGTATATGGAGATATATAGGCGGAAGAAATACGTCAGGGGGGCCACGAAGGGCCCATGAGGGTGGAGGGCGCGCCCCCTGCCTCGTGGCCTCCTCGTAGATCCCCTGACATGCACTCCAAGTCTTCTGGGCTTCTTCTGATCCAAAAATAAGCTCCGTGAAGTTTCAGGTCAATTGGACTCCCTTTGGTTTTCCTTTTCCGCGATATTCTAAAACAAGGTAAAAACAGAAACTGGCACTGGGCTCTGGGTTAATAGGTTAGTCCCAAAAATGATATAAAAGTGTATAATAAAGCCCATAAACATCCAAAACAGTAGATAATATAGCATGGAGCAATAAAAAATTATAGATACGTTGGAGACGTATCAGCATCCCCAAGCTTAATTCCTGCTCGTCCTCGAGTAGGTAAATGAATAAAACAGAATTTTTGATGTAGAATGCTACTTGGCATAATTTTAATGTAATTCTTCTTACTTGTGGCATGAATATTCAGATCTAAAAGATTCAAGATAAAAGTTCATATTGACATAAAAACAATAATACATCAAGCATACTAACTAAGCAATTATGTCTTCTCAAAATAACATGGCCAAAGAAAGTTCATCCCTACAAAATCATATAGTTTAGTCATGTTTCATTTTCATCACACAAGAATGCTCTCATCATGCACAACCCTGATGACAAGCCAAGCAATTGTTTCATACTTTAGTAATCTCAAACTCATAAACCTTCACGCAATACATGAGTGCGAGCCATGGATATAGCACTATGTGTGGAATAGAATATGATGATCGGGGTTGTGTGGAGAAGACAAAAAGGAGAAAGTCTCACATCAACGAGGCTAATCAATGAGCTATGGAAATGCCCATCGATTGATGTTAATGCGAGGAGTAGGAATTGCCATGCAACGGATGCACTAGAGCTATAAATGTATGAAAGCTCAACAAAAGAAACTAAATGGGTGTGCATCCAACTTGCTTGCTCACGAAGACCTAGGGAACTTGAGGAGGCCCATTGTTGGAATATACAAGCCAAGTTCTATAATGAAAAATTCCCACTAGTATATGAAAGTGACAAAACAAGAGACTCTCTATCATGAAGATTATGGTGCTACTTTGAAGCACAAGTGTGGCAAAGGATAGTAGCATTGTCCCTTCTCTCTTTTTCTCTCATTTTTTTATTTTTATATTTTTTGGGGCCTTCTCTCTCTTTTTTTATGTCCTTTCTCTTTTTTTGGGCCTTCTCTTTTTTATGGCCTTTCTTTTTTTATTCCTCACTTGGGACAATGCTCTAGAAAATGATGATCATCACACTTCTATTTATTTACAATTCAATGATTACAACTCGATACTAGAACAAAGTATGACTCTATATGAATGCCTCCGGCGGTGTACCGGGATATGCAATGAACCAAGAGTGACATGAATGAAAATTATGAACGGTGGCTTTGCCACAAATACGATGTTAACTACATGATCATGCAAAGCAATATGACAATGATGAATGTGTCATGATAAACGGAATGGTGGAAAGTTCCATGGCAATATATCTCGGAATGGCTATGGAAATGCCATAATAGGTAGGTATGGTGGCTGTTTTGAGGAAGATATAAGGAGGTTTATATGTGATAGAGTGTATCATATCACGGGGTTTGGATGCACCGGCGAAGTTTGCACCAACTCTCAATGTGAGAAAGGGCAATGCACGGTACCGAAGAGGCTAGCAATGATGGAAGGGTGAGAGTGCGTATAATCCATGGACTCAACATTAGTCATAAAGAACTCACATACTTATTGCAAAAATCTACAAGTCATCAAAAACCTCGGCACTACGCGCATGCTCCTAGGGGGATAGACTGGTAGGAAAAGACCATCGCTCGTCCCCGACCGCCACTCATAAGGAGGAAAATCAAATAACACCTCATGTTTCAAATTTGTTACATAACGTTTACCATACGTGCATGCTACGGGACTTGCAAACTTCAATACAAGCATTTCTCAAATTCACAACTACTCAACTAGCACAACTTTGATATTATTACCTCCATGTCTCAAAACAATCATCAAGCATCAAACTTCTCTTAGTATTCAAAACACTCATAGGAAAGTTTTATTATTCTCGAATACCTAGCACATTAGGATTTTAAGCAAATTACCATGCTCACTACAAAAAAAAATACACTTCCGTGATGATACGTGTTTGTCATAGTAGGTCGCTTTTTTGTCATGCATGTACATCCATGACAAATTTATGACAGAATCAAGATAGTCATACCTGTGCTGTCGTAGAAGTGTTCCATGACATTACCAAAATTATCATCACGGAAGTGTCCACTTCCATGACGATAAATCGCGCGTCACAGAAGTGCTTTCGTCATGTGTGACCGACACATGGCATCCACCGTAACGGAACACCGTTAAGCTATCGGGTCGGGTTTTGGATCCGATAACCCGTTAACAGCCCCGACCAATGGGGATTTTCCACGTGTAAAATCATCATTGGCTAGAGGAAACACGTGTCGGCTCATCGTTGGGACAGATGTCATCCACTCATTGGACAGGAGGCGCCTATGATAGGTCGACACGTGGCACGGCCCCAACAGCGGCCCATTCCGGTGAAAAAGGCCGGCCCAGTAAAAATTAGCAGGCCGACCCATATAAGGCCTACTTGTGTCAAGTCCATTTAAGCCCACGGCCCATACGAGATGTGCCAATTCGGCCAGTTAAAGATTCGACACCATTGCAGCCCATCGTCAGTTCGAACCCGTTAACAGCCCGCTATATATTTGGGCTCAATATTGGCCCGATGAGATTTCGGCCTGTTAACGGCCCATTTAATGGATGGGCCAATTTTCAGGATGTACATCTTTCGGCCTTTTAGCGACCCATTTAAATGTTGGGCTAATTTCCGGCCCGGTGTGTCTTTCAGCCTGTTGACGGCCCATAAATCTGATGGGCCATTTGTAGTCGGACCTGAGTTTTGGCCTTTTAGCGGCCCATTTAAGTGTTGGGCCAATTTCTGGCCCGGTGTCACTTTCAGCCTGTTGACGGCCCATAAATCAGTTGGGCCAATTGTAGTCGAACCTGAGTTTTGGCCTTTTAGCGGCCCATTTAAGTGTTGGGCCAATTCCCGGCCCTGTGTGCCTTTCGGCCTGTTAACGGACCATAAATGAGTTGGGCCATTTGTAGTCGGACCTTAGTTTTGGCCTCTTAACGGCCCATGCCCTTCATGGTCCAATACCAGCCCAGTTTCTCTTTCGGCGTGCTATAGGCCCACAACACAGTTGGGTCGTTTACAATACGACCTGACTTTCGGCCTCTTAGCGGCCCATGCTCTTCATGGTCTAATACAAGCCCGCTGTCTCTTTCGGATTGCTAAAGGCCTATAGTATAGTTGGGCCATATGTAGACCAAACTTAGTAACGGCCTGTTAACGGCCCGTGAAATAAAATGGGGCCACCTGTTGCCCGCTTCAATGTCGGCCTGTTAACGACCCGGGAGGTAAGAGGGCTGACCATTAACTTTCGGCCTATTAACGGCCCATTAACTTAGTGGGCCCACTAAAGTTCGTTATGTCTTTAGGCCAAATTAGATAATTTGAGCCCATTACGACGAGCAAAGGTACGGCATACAGGGAATAACGTTGCACATCCAAAATATATTATAGGAAATTACATCCACTAGGCAATCAAAGATTGATGCCAGTGCAAATAAATGAGCAGAACCTAACCATCTACAACGTCACAATCTGCAACCTCAGCATAGATGACGCCCATAAGCATGTGGGCAAGTTCTTGCTGCTTTGCCATACTGTCTCTGAAAACATTGATCAGTTGTTGTATCGCACGACTCTGCACCTCTGATTCATCCACCATTTCCATCATTGCTTCAGCCATTAATTGGTTCACAAACATACATTTATTCCGTCGCATTCGAGACAGAGGATACTGAATAGATTCAGATGGCGATTTTGGTAGGCTTGTATTATTGATAGTGGAGAGTGTCTTGAGCATTGCATCATAACATAAATTAGGACAGGAACCAAACAGATTAATCATGAGTTATTGCCATATTACCTGGCCTAGCTTTACTAGAAAGAAACAATGGGGTTGCCTTGCTGTTTTCAGAGTTTGTCTTCTTATCTTCAGCAGCCTGCACAAAATTAACACACTACCATTGCTATCATTGGCCAAGTCAGATAATAGGAAAGCAACATTGACACAACAAACGTTTGGGCAACTAGCCTACACCAAATTAACACAATATGGCACAACTATCATCAGCCAAGTAAGGTAATACGAAGCAACATTGACACAATGAATGAATGGGCAACCAGAGAAGCACTACAATTCAGTAATGTGCGTGATATGAGATAGCACATTCATGCAGCTCAGTACGCAAAACTACCAGGCAGTTTTCCTTACAAAAGTCAACATTGGCGCCTTTAACATTTTGCTACAACTAATTTTAGATCAGATAAAGGTAGATTGAGGCCGATTAACAAAATACATGCTGATGTAAAAATATAGTGATATACAGCAGGTACTTACATCAGCACTGGAGCACAGAGAATTCCCGCAAGATATTTTCCTCGAATACGATCCCAATGGAGGAAGTCTTGTATCGTTTAACCTTATTTTCTAAAAAAGAGACGGGTAAGAAACATGTAGAAAATATGATTAGAATGCTATAAAATTTCATGATGCGAGGATACGCACACGCTTCTTAGAATAGAGTTGACATTCTTTTGCTGGACTGGGGCGGACTAGTTCTTTGGCCACTGGAATCTGCTTATTATCAGTGGGAGTTGGGTTTCTCTGTGCTAGAGCAGTATCTATGAAAAATGGAGTTGGTTTACTATCTCCCGGCGTTTGGATCTTTTGCAAAGACCTGGTTTGTAACCCTTTAGATTCTAACATAGCCGTCTTCCCCTTGCATGCCTTATATAGAAGAATGGTGCTTCAATTGTAAAACATGCTATAGCAGAGATGGAATAGGTACTGAAGAATAGAAAGGCATGACATATTGACATGTATTCCCTCCATCCGGAAATAAATGGATGGGTCTAGGCGTATTTCAGTTCTAGATACATCTAGTTTTATCCATTTCTGCGACATGTAATCCTGGCGGAGGGAGTATGACGTAAGATCTAGGGATACGCCAGGACAACACAGTAAAAAACACTGAAAACCCACTGCAGAACCAAAGTAATCAAACCCACTGATATGAGATAGTACACTCATGCCGCTCAGGATGCAAAACTACCAGGCAGTTTTCCTTACAAAAATCAACATTGTGGCCTTTAATCATACATTTTGCTACAACTAAATTTAGATCAGATAAAGGTTGGATTCACGCTGATTAACAAAATACATGTTGATGTGAAAATATAGTGATATACAATAGGTACTTACATCTGCATTGGAGTACAGAGAATTCCTGCAAGAATCTTCCCTCACAGACGATACAAGTGCAGAAATTCTTCTATCTGTTAAGCTTATTTTCTAAAAGAGAGATGGGTAAGAAACATGTAGAAAATATGATCAGCATGCTATAAAATTTCATGATGCAAGGATACGCACACGCTTCTTAGAGTTGAGTTGACATATTTTTGCTGGACTGGAGCGGACTAGTTCTTTGGCCACTGGAATCTGCTTATTATCAGTAGGAGTTGGGTTTCTCTATGCTGGAGCGGTATCTTTAAAAACTGGAGTTGGTTTATTATCTCCTGGCGTTTGGATCTTTTGCAAAGGCCTTGTTTGTAACCCTTCAGATTCTAACATAGTCGTCTTCCCCTTGCATGCCTTGTATAGAAGAATGGTGCTTTAATTATAAAACATGCGGCAGCAGAGAGATGGAATAGGTACTAAAGAATAGAAAGGCATGACATATTGACATGTATTCCCTCCATCCGGAAAAAATGGATGGGTCTAGGCGTATTTCAGTTCTAGATACATCATTTTTTATCCATTTCGGCAACATGTAATCCGGAGGGAGGGAGTATGGTGTAAGAGCTAGGGATACGACAGGACAACACAGCAAAAAAACACTAACTGAATGTAAAATTGTATGCTAGCGGAATACATGCGGAAATAACTAAGGCAACATACACGTATATGATTGGGAAAATAAGATGGCATTGCAACAGAGCACTAGAACAGCACTTCAATGTAAAAAACATGGTATGGTAGATAGATGAAGTACATACTGATGAATAACAATGCATAAGATATTCAGAAGCATGATGTCCAAATTAAGCAAATGGCATTGCGATAGAGTAGAATGACAGTACTTAAATTTGAAAACATGTTATCATGAATGGAATAGGTACTGAAAAACAGGAAGGCATGACATATTTACATGCATGATCAGCATGCTAAGCACATGGCATTGTAACAGAGTAGATACACTCCAGGACATTATATGCATGTTGTACCAATATCACAGGCCAAGTTAGAGCAAGGACCTTGTGGGGTGAAGAGGATTCATCATCTTTCTGCAAGTCTTCTGAAGAACTGCCTTTACATGTTCCATCATATTGGGTATCATTGACATCAAGTTTATTGGCCTTTACATTGCTCCGTGAGGTTCTTGTGGATATATCAGTGTGTGCAATTATATCTGACATGCATGGAAGACAACTAGTAGTTAGATTTATGTAATGAGTGCATGTAGGAGACGACATAAATAGTAGGACTGGGGTTAACTAGCAGCAACAGGTCTCATAAACTAAAGGGAGAACACAGATGAAAGCTACAGAATATGTTTCATTTGTACTCGAGATTAACTAGATGGCACACAAAAGTATTAAAGAACAACATAGGAAATACTAGAAGTGGTATAATACTATAATCACCAGCCTGTGGGATAGCATTGGCTGATGGATGAACTATGGAACAGTGTTACCTGAAGAACAAGTATCTTAGCTGAACTATGAAACAGCGTTAACTCCTGAACAAGACCCGTAAGAGATCAGCATGAATATATAGTGAAATGTGATGATCTATTTTCCATGCGTAGATGAATAACAAAGCCATAAATGTTGCACACAAGTAAGATGAGGGTACAACCTATCTGGCTGCCATCCATAGGAGTGAGCATCATGTGCTGACTTGTGGATGGCCCTGCAGTTGTTGTGGTTGTGCATGTCGGGCACGCGCATTCGATGTAGGGAACTGTTGAGTGGGGACTATAGCTCCCTTCTGGTGTATGCTTCCCTTGTTGGAGCAGCTGCGGTGAGTCGGAAGACGGTGTGTCTGAAGATGCAGATAACGCATAATGTTAAGAACGACATATCTCTTTGATCTGAAGAAATACACTAAGAGATCAACAGCAAGGTACGAGAGTGGTCACACGTATGTTGATTGAAGACTAAATTGGGGTCACACGATTTTATTTTATTTTGGTACTATCCAATCTACGCTGGATGGCTGGCCGTCTTGTGCCTCCCGGCTGACACTGTTCAGAATCTTCCCCGAAGAGCCAGCGACCAACGGCAGAGCAGCCTGCCTCTGCCGTCTGTGGCCTCGGCCAAAACCGCGCTCCCCGCTCCACTGCACTACCGTGGTTGCGCCGCCCCCGGGCCAATCCACAAAGACTCCCCGTCATCCAGATCCGGCGGCGGCAGTACCTTCAACCCACGCAACTCTAAAAGATAGAAATCTAAGCGCTGCTTCTGCGGTGAACTTTGCGGCCCGCACCCTTATCTTAGACACCAGCCAACCGGCAGCCTAGGAGCTCCGCCGCCTCGAGGGGTGCTGCTTCCCATTGCAAATCGATTGGCCCAGAATAAAAATTTAGACAACTGACGCCTAAATAGAGTGATTTGAGATGAGGGTGCGACCTATCTGGTGGCATGGTGAAGTAGGCAAGTCCAGCTGCCGAGTTGGTGAGGCCGGCGCGGTTGCGGTGGCAATCGGCGGCAAGGAAAGAGCGATGTCATGACGGTCGACGGCTACATCACAGCAGCGCCAGGACTCTAGACGGATCCAAAGTTGGAGCCGCTCCGGCGCCGTGAACAACGGCGGGGGTGAATCGGCTCCGGTACGGTTCACGTGGCCGTCGTCGAGGCAGCACCAGCAACACGGAGTAAGAGGCGCACGGCCCAGTGCATGACGGCAAATGGACAGCGTCTCCGGCATTAGGGAGGAGGGCGGCTGTGAAATTGGTGCGTGGGTGGCGTCATGGAGGTCGGGCTGAGGTTTTGTGGCTCGGGAGAAGGGAGCTTCCCGGGGAGAAGGTGATTTGGCGCCCACGAGGTATGAATGGGGGTGGGCGGGGAAATTGGGAGGGGAGTGGAACCATGTCTTACGGACGTATTTGTCTGAAATGTGAGGGGGAGTTACAGTTCTACCATTGCCTATAGGCTTCTTGGCTTGGGTCTGTGTACTGAGGGTCGGGGATAGTAGAGTAACTTTTCTTCTCTGGGCGGGAGCGATTTTGGGCGAGGAACGCGTGTTTTGAACTATAGTGGGCGCGAGCGATTTCGGGCGAGGAGAGCGTGTTCTGATATAGTGGGCGCGAGCTATTTCGGGCGAGGAGAGCGTGTTTTGCCGACCATGGTTTATGAATTATTCGGCACATGTCATTTCGGCCGAGGAGAAGGCGCGCTTGGATGAAGTTACGAAACTACCCTCGATGTACAACGGGCCAATTGATGTGTGTCCCACATAGGACGGTAATTTTGCGTCTCCCATTTATTTTCTCGGGCGAATTCCACCGAGCAGAGAGGATGTTTAACGGTTCATTCAAATTTTGGGAGAACGAGCATCCACGTCTACCTTACCAAGTCGATTTAGATCAAATTTTGAAATATTAGCTTGCCACTTCTTTTTTAGATGGAGAGATGATGCTCGGGAGTAATGTGTTTTTACATGCTCGTTGCTAGCGATTTACTATATGACAAATAGTTGACCTACTCAAAAACGTGAATCAAACCCAAAATGAAATATCTCGATTCAATGAAATAGCTCGTTCAGTAGGTCAAAATAGTGAACTAAATCCAAAATTGAACACCTCAACCGAGTAGCATGTTGTACAGTATTATAGTACTCCATGAACATGTTGAAAGTCAAATTAATGAACTTGTTTGATATATGCATATATCCGTTCATGTGTGGATTGCAGACAACATGTTCTCCAATTTAAATATTTGAATGCAAGTTTATATCGAAACATGGTTTATATCAGTCTTTGATGCATAAAACGCGACCTCCCCTCTCCCGGACTCCTGCTCTCTCTCTCTCTCTCTCTCTCTCTCTCTCTCTCTCTCTCTCTCTCTCTCTCTCTCTCTCTCTCGCCGACAATCTTCAATTCTGTCGCACGCATCCGACACAAAAACCTTGTTTGTCCCTCTCCCTTTCTCTCCATCTCTCTATCTCTCTCTTTGTGTGTGTGGGGGGGGTCTTTCTAGTTCGCATGCATATATACACCATCTATAGGTCTCTCTCGCACACTATGTATGATACTCTAGCTAGTCCAAGCTAGATATCTTGGGTGCACACATCGTACGCACACAGATTCCTTGGCTCTTTGCCTGTAACTCTCTCACGCACCACTATGTCGTCTCGGAGCTCTTCCCCCCTCTCTCAAACTCTCCATCCACCTGGGTCACACATACACATGCATATCTCACTCGCACTCGATAGGCCCATCTAAAACTCTATCTCTCCCCCTCGTTCTCTCTCCATCTCACAAGCGCACACACACAATCTCATGCCCAGCTAGCCAAGTATGATGGTCCCTCACTCAATTGTAGGCACACGTAGTCCCCCCTATATGTATATGACTAGCTAATCTTAGTCTCCATCACAAACATGTGCATGGTCTATCTCGGTTTCTCTCGGGGCATCTTTCTATCGCGCACGCACTCCCTCGATCTCCCACCCATATAGTCCCCTCACGATCTCGACGGGGTCTCTCTATCACAAACACACCCTCTCTCCCTCCTCATGCGTCCATTCCACCCATGTGTCCCTCTCGACCTTTGTTCCTTGTTGGCCACACCTCTATTGGACATGTGCTACAGGGGTGTCTCTCTCCATTGCAAACAATCACACACTAGCTATCTTCGTGTATTTCCTTGCCTCGCTTTTCCATCTCGGAGATGCATGCGTGATATGTTCGCATAAGAAACGAAAAAAACACACACTCTCTCTCTAATTTATTGTTTGTTGTCACTTTCTCTTTCACACACATACTCTTTTTGCACACTTACTCATTCTCCTTCACACGCACTTGATCTGTCTCGATTGAGGCACTCTCCTCGGTCCATAGCATATAGATTTATTGAAAAGTCAAACATCACAAAGTTTGACCATGTACGTGGAGAAAAAGAATTACATCTAGTACGGCAAACATATGCCATTAGATTCACCATGAGATGTAGTTTTGTGTGATGTATCTTTGGTATTGTAGATATAAATAACATTTGCGTAAACTTGATCAAAGTTTCCAAAGTTTGACTTCTAAAAAATTTACATGCACTGCATTATCGAGCGGATGGAATATCTCTTTCCCCCTCTCAGCTATCTGACGCACCACTCAGCCTTATCGGGGCTCCTCAATCTCTCTTAAACTTTATTGGTCAGTTTGGTTCCTGACCTGACCCTCATGCCTTGATGGCCGGTACTGCCTAGTGTGGACGTGAGATGTAAAATATTTCTGCCTGGCCAGGCTTGTGTGGTGCTAAAGCGTTTGGTTCATGCTTGGGCCAGGCAAAGCATCAACGTCCCATCAATCAATCCATGCATCAATTATTTAATGCTAATATCCATCCATGTTGCTGTTAGCCTCGTGGCCACACGACCAGGCACGACCAGGCGTTCGAAATCAGTCGCCTGGGCCAGGCTACTTGCAGTGTCTGGAGTTCAGCCAGGCTAATTAAAGTGCAAGGGAACCCAGGCCAGGCGGGCTTTCTTTTTCACAGGGTAGCAACCAAACAAGCGTGCATGAAATCCAGCCACAACCCCAGGCAGGCAAAAGATGCACAGGACGCAAGCCAAACTGGCCTTATATCTCCCTGGTTCACACATACACATGTCTTGCTCGCGCTATACATATAGACCCATCCAACACTCTCTGTCCTTGTTCTCTCTCCATGTGACACGCACCCCCTAAGTACCATAATCCCTCAATCCATCATAGGCGCAAGCACTCCCCCCCCCCCAAGTATGATTATCTCTTACTAGTCAACGGGAACACACGTATTTTCTCCTTCCATCCATACGTCTATCTCGATATCTCTCGGGGCATCTTCTATCGCGCACACACCTTGTCACTCAATCTCCCACCCATGTAGTCCCATCACGATCTCCAGGGGATCTCTCTATGACAAACATACACTCTCTCCTCCCCATTTCTGTATTTTCTCTGTACGTCTCTCTCGACCTCTCTCCCTTGTTTGTCAGACCCCTCTTGGCCACGTGCTAGCTTAGGGGTCTTGCTCTCTCGGTTCCAAACAACCACACACTATCTCCTCACCTTGCCTCTGTTGTCGAAGATGCATGTGTGATATGTTTGCATAAGACACACACGCTTTTTCTCTACTTTTATCGTCTGTTGTCCATGTCTCTTTCACACACGCACACACACTTTTTTCACTCTCTCTCTCTCTCTCTTGTTAGGGACTCTGTCACGTCCATAAGCATATGGATGTTTTGAAAAGTCAAACCTCAGAAATGTTTGACCAGGTATATGTGGAGAAAAACATTTACATCTGGAACGATCATTAGATTCATCACAACATGTACTTACTTCATACTATCATTTATCTTTGATATTGTAGATATAAGTAATTTCTTTATAAACTTGGTCAAAGTTTCAAAAGTTTGACTTAAAAAATGTTGGAACTACATTATCGAACGGAGGGAGTAGCTCTTTCTCTTTCTCTCTACTATCTCTCACGGGCCTCCCCTCTCACTCGAACTCTCTATAGCGACGGATTATTCGCTCACTGTGTCAGCGTATAGCTCCGTATATTGTTTAGTTGACCGGTCAACCAATCCACATGCTGCCTTGTCAGCTCGTGTTCTGTATGTTTGTGTGCTAGCCCATGTGGCAGTGGGTGAAAATAAGTAAACTAGAGGCCCATCTGACACGCGGTGAAGTAAACAAAGTTGAAACCACTCGGGGTAGCACCCCGCACGCTAGTAAATTGAGGGCGCATTGAGGACAAACTTCTTGCGCGCGAAGGACGCACTCGCGCACAATTCACCACTGCGTGGCGGCATGCACAGAAGGACGCACTCGCGCACACCCAACACACAGCACACACCAGCACACGTGTACACATCTAGGAGTAGAAGGCCGTGGAAAAATCTGGCGCGATGGCCGATAACCCACAAGTATAGGGGATCGCAACAGCTTTCGAGGGTAGAGTATTCAACCCAAATTTATTGATTCGACACAAGGGGATCCAAAGAATATTCTCAAGTATTAGCAGTTGAGTTGTCAATTCAACCACACCTGGAAACTTAGTATCTGCAGCAAAGTGTTTAGTAGCAAAGTAATATGATAGTAGTGGTAGCAGCAACAAAAGTAAAGACAACAAAAGTAATGTTTTTGGTATTTTGTAGTGATTGTAACAGTAGCAGTGGAAAAGTAAATAAGCGTAAACCAGCATATGGAAAACTCGTAGGCACCGGATCAGTGATGGATAATTATGCCGGATGTGGTTCATCATGTATCAGTCATAACATAGGGTGAAACAGAACTAGCTCCAATTCGTCAATGTAATGTAGGCATGTATTCCGTATATAGTCATACGTGCTTATGGAAAAGAACTTGCATGACATCTTTTGTCCTACCCTCCCGTGGCAGCGGGGTCCTATTGGAAACTTAGGGATATTAAGGCCTCCTTTTCATAGAGAACCGGAACAAAGCATTAGCACATAGTGAATACATGAACTCCTCAAACTATGGTCATCACTGGGAGGGGTCCCGATTATTGTCACTTCGGGGTTGCCGGATCATAACACATAGTAGGTGACTATAGACTTGCAAGATAGGATCAAGAACTCACGTATATTCATGAAAACATAATAGGTTCAGATCTGAAATCATGGCACTCGGGCCCTAGTGACAAGCATTAAGCATAGCAAAGTCATAGCAACATCAATCTCAGAACATAATGGATACTAGGGATCAAACCCTAACAAAACTAACTCGATTACATGATAAATCTCATCCAACCCATCACCGTCCAGCAAGCCTACGATGGAATTACTCATGCACGGCAGTGAGCATCATGAAATTGGTGATGGAGGATGGTTGATGATGACGACGACGATGAATCCCCCTCTCTAGAGCCCCGAACGGACTCCAGATCAGCCCTCCCGGGAGGTTTTAGGGCTTGGCGGTGGCTCCGTATCGTAAAATGCGATGATTTCTTCTCTTTGATTTTTTTTCTCTCCGAAAGCAAATATATAGAGTTGGAGTTGGCATCGGAGGGTCTCCAGGGGACCCACGAGGTAGGGGCATGCCCCCCACCCTCGTGGAAAGGGTGTGGGCCCCCTGGTCTTCATCTTGGGCGAGGATTTTTTATTGTTTTTTCTAAGATGTTCTGTGGAGTTTCAGGTCATTCCGAGAATATTTGTTTTCTGCACATAAAACAACATCATGGCAATTCTGCTGAAAACAGCGTCAGTCCGGGTTAGTTCCATTCAAGTCATACAAGTTAGAGTCCAAAACAAGGGCAAAAGTGTTTGGAAAAGTAGATATGACAGAGACGTATCAACTCCCCCAAGCTTAAACCCTTGCTTGTCGTCAAGCAATTCAGTTGACAAACTGAAAGAAAGAAAGAAAAACTTTTACAAACTCTCTTTGCTCTTGTTGTTGTAACTATGTCAAGCCAGCATTCAAGTTTTCAGCATAGATCATAACTAACCACATTTGCAATAATTCTCAGGTCTCATAATTACTCATATCAATAGCATAATCAACTAGAAAGTCATAACAATAAATCTCGGATGACAACACTTTCTCAAAACAATCATAATATGATATAACAAGATGGTATCTCGCTAGCCCTTTCTGAGACTGCAAAACATAAATGCAGAGCACCTTTAAAGATCAAGGACTGACTAGACATTGTAATTCATGGTAAAAAGATCCAATCATAGTCATACCCAACATAAATTAATAGTGATGAATGCAAATGACAGTTGTGCTCTCCAGCTAGTGCTTTTTAATAAGAGGGTGATGACTCAACATAAAAGTAAATGGATAGGCCCTTCGCAGAGGGAAGCGGGGATTTGTAGAGGTGCCAGAGCTCGGTTTTGCAATAGAGATAAATTGTATTTTGACTGGTATACTTTCATTGTCAACGTAACAACTAAGAGATGGCGATTTCTTCCATGCTACACACATTATAGGCGGTTCCCAAACAGAATGGTAAAGTTTATACTCCCCCTCCACCAACAAACATCAATCCATGGCTTGCTCGAAACAACAAGTGCCTCCAACATACATCAGGTCCCAAGGGGAGTTTTGTTTGCAATTAATTTTGATTTAGTTTGCATAAAGCATGGGACTGGGCATCCCGGTGACCAGCCATTTTCTCGTGAGTGAGGAGCGGAGTCCACTCCTCTTGAGAATAACCCGCCTAACACGGAAGATAAGGACAGCCTTGGTTGATACATGAGCTATTCGAGCATACAAAACAGAATGTTTATTTGAAGGTTTAGAGTTTGGCACATACAAATTTACTTGGAACGGCAGGTAGATACCGCATATAGGAAGGTATAGTGGACTCATCTGGAATAACTTTGGGGTTTAAGGGATTGGATGCACAAGCAGTATTACTGCTTAGTACAAGTGAAGGCTAGCAAAAGACTGGGAAGCGACCAAGTAGAGAGCGACAACAGCCATGTACATGCATTAAAATTAATAAACATTGGATGCAAGCATGAGTAGGATATAATCCACCATGAACATAAATATCGTGAAGGCTATGTTGATTTGTTTTCAACTACATGCGTGAACATGTGCCAAGTCAAATCACTTAAATCATTCAAAGGAGGATACCACCCCATCATACCACATCATAACCATCTTAATAGCATGTTGGCACACAAGGTAAATCATTATAACTCATAGCTAATCAAGCATGGCACAAGCAACTACGATCTCTAGTTGTCATTGCAAACATGTTTATTCATAATAAGCTGAATCAAGAACGAGGGACTCATCATATTTACAAAAACAAAAGAGGTCGAGTTCATACCAGCTTTTCTCATCTCAGTCAATCCATCATATATCATCATAATTGCCTTTCACTTGCAGACCGAACGGTGTGAATAATAATAAGAGTGTACGTGCATTGGACTAAGCTGGAATCTGCGAGCATTCAATAAACAGGAGAAGACAAGGCAATATGGGCTCTTGGGTTAATTCAACAATAATGCGTATAAGAGTCTCCTCAACAATTTAATTATGGTCTTCTCCTACTGACCCCCAAAGAAAAGAAAAGAAATAAAACTATTTACACGGGAAAGCTCCCAACAAGCAAAAGAAGAACAGGAAATATTTTTAGGTTTTCTTTACTACATGCAGGAAAACTAATTTTTTTGGTTTTCTTAAGGTTTATTAAACACACAAGAAGAAAGCAGGAAAAGGAAAATAAACTAGCATGGATGATACAATGAAAAAGTATGAGCACCGACATCTAGCAATGAGTGTGTGTTAACATAAATGTAATGTCGGTGAGAAATACGTACTCCCCCAAGCTTAGGCTTTTGGCCTAAGTTGGTCTATGGCCACGGCTGGCCTGGCGGATATCCATAATAATAGTTGGGGTCGTACTGCGATAAGGAGGAATAGTTGGGATCATACTGATGTGCAGCGGTTATCGCCTGCTGAGCTGCAGCGTGGAGTCGAGCTACCTCCGCTCTCCTCTCGTACTCTTCTGCCTCCTCTCTAGTAATAACATATCTTCCTTTTGTCTGTGAATCAAAGAACACAGGAGCAGGGAGAGTAATACGGAAAACACGTCGTTTATCAAAAATTAAACGATATAAGAGAGGCGATTCAGGCCTCTCAACAAACTGGTGCGAAGCCATAGAGTTATAATCTAAATATGTAGGAGGCAACTCCGTATCACTATCACGAATGTCTATTTCAAGAAAATAAGCTAAGCGGGTTGCAAAAATTCCTCCAAAGAAATCTCCGTTATGTCTATTATGATGCAACCTACGAGCTACAATGGCTCCCATATGATAAGATTGGTCTCCTAACACAGCACTCCTAAGAATGCTAAGATCAGGGACACACATGTGACATGCTTCATCCTTAGCATTTATGCATCTACCAATGAAGAGAGCAAAATAATGTATAGCAGAAAGTGAATGCTCCCTATGGTAGCCTGCGTTATATCTCTGGATTCGCCTACAGTTATACTAGCAAGAAAGTTTCTAAATTCAGATTTAGGGGGATCCCTAACACTATCCCATGATGGAAGTTTGCAAGAAGAAGTGAAATCCTCTAAGTCCATGGTATAAGATTTGTCATAGAGATCAAACATGACTGAAGGAGAATTACGCGAAGATGAATACTCAAACCTCCTCACAAATGAACTTGTGCGATCATGATACTGGGGGCATTTGTTAGCCTCAAAATCCTCAAGACCGGCATTGCACAAATATGCTTTGAATTCTTCTTTAATCCCGCACGGTCTATAAAATTTTCCGACGGCCATTCGCAAGGCCGTACTGGAGCGTCCCTTGGTGGATTCTCATCAGCATCACGCATAGCAATTCTGGGTCCTTGCTTCTTAGAGGAACCACCTTGGAACATCTTCCTAAGCATATTGTTTTTCTTTAAAAAAATTTGAAATTTTAGTAACTTCAAACAAAAGTAAACCAACTTCAATAAAACTAATAGCAACTACTCCTACAAGTGCCTAGAGCCTATATCAAGCATCAAAACTACTTGGAACCATATAAATTTGACATGCAAGCTCAAGAACATGGTCACCTATGTAGCACAAATTTGCAAAGAATAAAGCACTAGAACAAAAACTAATTCGACCAATGGGGGAGTCACATACCAAGGAACAATCTCCCTAAGCAGTTTTGGGAGAGGTGCTTTGAGCAAGGAGATCGAAAATCACAGCAAAAGTGGCTGGAACTCGTGCTTGAGTTGGTTTTTCGGGTTTGTGTGAGACAGACGAAGAAGATGGGTGCTGGGATAAGTGGAGGAGGGCCACCATGGGCCCACGAGGCAGGGGGCGCGCCCTATGGGGGGCGCCCACCACCCTCGTGGCCAGGTGGCAGCTCCTCCCGCGGTAATTTTTGCATAGTAGATCCTCAAATATTCCTGAAAAAATCATATTAAATTGGCATGTCATTCTGAGGACTTTTATTTTCGGGATATTTTTATATTGCACGGATAATCAGATAACAGACAGAAAAATACTATTTTTACTTTATTTCTACTAAATAACAGAAAATATAGAGAGGGTAGAGAAGTTTGTGCTTCTAGTTTCATCCATCTCATGCTCATCAAAAAGAATCCACTAACAAGGTTGATCAAGTCTTGTTAACAAACTCATTCCAATAATCATGAAACTGGAGAAATTTCGAATAACACTAAGTTACCTCAACGGGGATATGCACATTCCCTATAACAAGTATATCATATTTCTTCTTGACAGTAGGAAGAGGAAATTCAAAACCTCCAAATATAATCGATGGAATTTTTCCAATGGAGTTGACACTATGAACTTGAGGTTGTTTCCTCGGAAAGTGTATCGTATGCTCATTACCATTAACATGAAAAGTGACATTGCCTTTGTTGCAATCAATAGCAGCCTCTGCAGTATTAAGAAAAGGTCTTCCAAGAATAATAGACTTACTATCATCCTCGGGAATATCAAGTATAACAAAGTCCATTAAAATAGTAACGTTTGCAACCACAACAGGCACATCCTCACAAATACCGACAGGTATAGCAGTTGATTTATCAGCCATTTGCAAAGATATTTCGGTAGGTGTCAGCTTATTCAAGTCAAGTCTACGATATAAAGAGAGAGGCATAACACTAACACCGGCTCCAAGATCACCAAAAGCAGTTTTAATATAATTTCTTTTAATGGAGCAAGGTATAGTAGGTACTCCGGGATCTCCAAGTTTCTTTGGTATTCCACCCTTAAAAGTATAATTAGCAAGCATGGTGGAAATCTCAGCTTCCGGTATCTTTCTTTTATTAGTAATGATATCCTTCATATATTTAGCATAAGGATTTGTTTTGAGCACATCAGTTAATCGCATACGCAAAAAGATAGGCCTAATCATTTCAGCAAAGTGCTCAAAATCCTCATCATCCTTTTTCTTGGATGGTTTTGGAGGAAAGGGCATGGGGTTCTGAACCCAAGGCTCTCTTTCTTTACCATGTTTCCTAGTGACAAAGTCTCTTTTATCATAACGTTGATTCTTTGATTGTGGGTTATCAAGATCAACATCAGGTTCAATTTCTATGTCATTATCATTACTAGGTTGAGCATCATCATGAACATCAGCATTAATATTTTTATTACGTTCATGTTCATTACCAGATTGTGTTTCAGCATCAGACATAGAGATATCATTTGGATTATCAGGTGGTTCAGCAATAGGTTCACTAGAAGTTTGCACAATTCTATCATTTTTCTTTTTCTTCTTTTTAGAAGAACTAGGAACATCAATATTATTTCTCTGAGAATCTTGCTCGATTCTCTTAGGGTGGCCTTCAGGATACAAAGGTTCCTGAGTCATTCTACCAGTTCTAGTAGCCACTCTAACAGCATAATCATTTTTCTTACTATTATTTCATCAAGCACTTCGTTTTGATCTTTAAGCACTTGTTCTACTTGAGTGGTAACCATAGAAGCATGTTTGCTAACAAGTTTAAGTTCATCTTTAATATCAGCCATATAATCACCCAAGCGTCTAATCATATAAGCATTTTCTTTTAATTGTCTACCAAAATAAGCATTGAAGTCATCTTGCTTATACATAAAGTTATCAAACTCATCCAAGCACTGACTAGCAATTTTAGTAGGAGGAACTTCAGCTTTATCATATCTATAGAGAGAATTTACCTTTACTACCTGTGTCGGGATATCAGGATCAGGAGGTTCTTCAACAAATAAATAATTGAGATCATAAGTTTCTTCAACAGGCGGTGAATTAAGACCATGTATTTCTTCAATAGGAGGTAAATTCTTAACGTCTTCAGCGTTAATACCTTTCTCTTTCATAGATTTCTTTGCCTCTTGCATATCCTCGGGACTGAGAAATAGAACACCTCTCTTCTTCGGAGTTGGTTTAGGAATAGGCTCAGTAATTGGAGCAGGAGCTAGTTCAGGAGCTGGCTCAGGAGGTGCCCAATTATTTTCATTTGTCAACATATTATTCAATAAGATTTCAGCTTCATCCGGTGTTCTTTCCATGAAAAGAGAACCAACACAACTATCCAGGTAATCTCTGGAAGCATCGGTTAGTCCATTATATAAGATATCAAGTATTTTGGGTTTCTTAAGAGGATGATCAGGCAAAGCATTAAGTAACTTGAGAAGCCTCCCCCAAGCTTGTGGGAGACTCTCTTCTTTAATTTGCACAAAGTTGTATATTTCCCTCAAGGCAGCTTGTTTCTTATGAGCAGGGAAATATTTAGCAGAGAAGTAATAAATCATATCCTGGGGACTATGCACACAACCAGGATCAAGAGAATTAAACCATGTCTTAGCATCACCCTTTAATGAGAACGGAAATATTTTGAGTAAATAGAGGTAACGCGATCTCTCATCATTAGTGAATAGGGCAGCTATATCATTTAACTTAGAAAGATGTGCCACAACAGTTTCAGATTCATAGCCATAAAATGGATCAGATTCAACCAAAGTAATTATATCAAGATCAATAGAGAATTCATAATCCTTATCAGGAACACATATAGGTGAAGTAGCAAAAGCAGGGTCGGGTCTCATTTTATCTCTAAGTGATTCTTTGTTCCATTTAATTAATAACCTCTTAAGCTCATATCTATCTTTGCAAGCAAAAATAGCGGCAGAAGATTCCCTCTCAAAAAGATAGCCCTCAGGGATAACAGGCATATTTTCATCATCACTATCATCATCATATTCAGATTCAATAATTTCTTTTTCTCTAGCCCTAGCAATTTGTTCATCAAGAAATTTACCAAGGGGCACAGTAGTATCAGGCATAGAAGCCGTTTCATCATAAGTATCATGCATAGCAGAAGTGGCATCATCAATAACATGCGACATATCAGAACGAATAGCAGAAGCAGGTGTAGGTGTCGCTAGCTTACTCATAACAGAAGGTGAATCAAGTGCGGAGCTAGATGGCAGTTCCTTACCTCCCCTCGTAGTTGAGGGATAGATCTTGGTTTTTGGATCTCTCAAGTTCTTCATAATAATAAGCAGATATAAATCCCAAGTGACTCAAAGAGTAGAGCTATGCTCCCCGGCAACGGCGCCAGAAATTAGTCTTGATAACCCACAAGTATAGGGGATCGCAACAACTTACGAGGGTAGAGTATTCAACCCAAATTTATTCATTCGACACAAGGGGAGCCAAAGAATATTCTCAAGTATTAGCAGTTGAGTTGTCAATTCAACAACACCTGGAAACTTAGTATCTGCAGCAAAGTGTTTAGTAGCAAAGTAATATGATAGTAGTGGTAGCGGCAACAAAGTAAAGACAGCAAAAGTAATGTTTTTGGTATTTTGTAGTGATTGTAACAGTAGCAGCAGAAAAGTAAATAAGCGTAAACCAGTATATGGAAAACTCATAGGCACCGGATCAGTGATGGATAATTATGCTGGATGCGGTTCATCATGTATCAGTCATAACATAGGGTGACAAAGAACTAGCTCCAATTCGTCAATGTAATGTAGGCATGTATTCCGTATATAGTCATACGTGCTTATGGAAAAGAACTTGCATGACATCTTTTGTCCTACCCTCCCGTGGTAGCGGGGTCCTATTGGAAACTTAGGGATATTAAGGCCTCCTTTTAATAGAGAACCGGAACAAAGCATTAGCACATAGTGAATACATGAACTCCTCAAACTATGGTCATCACCGGGAGTGGTCCCGATTATTGTCACTCCGGGGTTGCCGGATCATAACACATAGTAGGTGACTATAGACTTGCAAGATAGGATCAAGAACTCACATATATTCATGAAAACATAATAGGTTCATATCTGAAATCATGGCACTCAGGCCCTAGTGACAAGCATTAAGCATAGCAAAGTCATAGCAACATCAATCTCAGAACATAATGGATACTAGGGATCAAACCCTAACAAAACTAACTCGATTACATGATAAATATCATCCAACCCATCACCGTCCAGCAAGCCTACGATGGAATTACTCACGCACAGCGGTGAGCATCATGAAATTGGTGATGGACGATGGTTGATGATGACGACGGCGACGAATCCCCCTCTCCGGAGCCCCGAACGGACTCCAGATCAGCCCTTCCGAGAGGTTTTAGGGCTTGGCGGCGGCTCCGTATCGTAATACGCGATGATTTCTTCTCTCTGATTTTTTTTCTCTCCGAAAGCAAATATATAGAGTTGGAGTTGGCGTCAGAGGGTCTCCAGGGGGCCCACGAGGTAGGGGGCACGCCCCCCACCCTCGTGGAAAGGGTGTGGGCCCCCTGGTCTTCATCTTAGGCGAGGATTTTTTATTGTTTTTTCTAAGATGTTCCATGGAGTTTCAGGTCATTCCGAGAATATTTGTTTTCTGCACATAAAACAACATCATGGCAATTCTGCTGAAAACAGTGTCAGTCCAGGTTAGTTCCATTCAAATCACACAAGTTATAGTCCAAAACAAGGGCAAAAGTGTTTGGAAAAGTAGATACGATGGAGACATATCAATGGCCGTTGTCGGAGCCGTCCACCCCCAATATTGGTGTTCCGGGCATCTACGCACGGGAAATTATGTCGAACAGGGCTAGTTGTAAGCAGGCTAGCTCTACAGCCATGATGATAGTGACTGCAGACGGTGAGGCTGACTATGGTATGCCGAACACGGCGCCTATACTCAGGTGTCATCTCCGGCGCAGGGTCTTGTCACTTCACTGTGAGGAGCAGCACGTAATAATTTGACCAACGGGTAGAATAGTGCTAGTACTCCTACTACTACATTGGTAGTACTACTACTAGTACTAGTAGCACCATCGTCTGGATTTAGGAGTACTACCACGTCCACCGGCACTGAGGAACATCTCCAGGTAGTATTGCTTGAGGCCGCCAGGGCGAGGGGCTGCTTGGACGACAGCTTCGTCTCATTGTTCGACGAGGTCCTCCTCGGTTTCCTTAACAAGTTCACCGTCATCAAGAAGCTTGCAGACAACTTTGACGTAAGCCTCCAGCCAACGCGCCCAGGCTCTGCGATGCCCGCCACCCTCAACGGCCACTATGGTAACAACCTCTTCGATGCACTAGTGGCCCTGCGACTGCCCGCCGTCGCACCGGAGAATGTCCACCTCGAGGTCGCGCTCGCCGCTCAGCGCCTGGCGCAGCAAGACACCATCGACATAATCACCCACGTCTACATGCAAATCGTCCACAAGGACTACCACATGCAAGAGGAGGACGATAGGACGCTGGCCTTCTTGGAGCGCAGGGCAACCTTGGACGGCACTGTTCAGAAGCACATTGAGCTCGCCGCCAACGCCGCTACTCCTCACACGTCAGTTGGTGACCCGACGCACTAGGGTGTGAGGATGTCGTTGAACATTGATGGATCCGTATGTATTTTTATCTTTCCGTCAAATCCATGTAGTAGTATATGATACTATAGTAATTATCTTACCTTTCGCATCAACTTCATAATTTGTGTACGTACTCCATGCATGAACGGCGCCAGAACCAAACTTCTCATTACTCTAGGCAAAATCATTATTTTCTATCTATCGGTCGCACCATGGAGCAGAACCAAATTTTACAAGTTACGAGTTCAAAAGGAAAAGCCTGTCGTGTTCGCGTCGCACCCCCACACGGTTGGTTCGGCACGCCGCTCAAGCGGGAATACGTGCGGTGTTGCATTTTCACTTACAAGTGGGACCGTAGTTGAGCAAATCGACTATCGGCAAACCCCCACCCTGCCCATCGTGCGATGGCTGAGAAAACATGAGGGAGAAGAGATGGCTGTAGCACGGACTCCAAGAAAATTGGTGTCGGATGGGACTCGTGTGGGTGGCGTGTGCCGTACTGCTAGACGTGAATGCTACTGAGTTATGGCCCATGCCACCCCACTATATCGAGCCTATATCGAAGTACGTAGAACAAATTTCCTGCAGTGCGTGCTCAGCCCTCCTCTATCTCTCTTCTCAGCCAGCCAGCGGACGTGCAGAGCCCATCGCCTGTTTGCTCACATGCGGCCCCACATGTCAGTGAAAACGCAAGGGGACCCACTGAACCTGCACATCTTTCACCTCGACGTGCTGGTGATGAAAAACAAATCCAATAAAGATATTCGGTGGCCGCTTTTGGAGTTACTCAAGAGTAGTAAGATTCTATTTACAGTTTAACCCAAGATGCACATCTCGTGGCTTCAACAACCACTCTATTTTCTTTCATGACACGACCTGAATGCTGGATGTCCCATGTGTCGGCAAAAGGAGGAAGAACCCGACCAAATCTTCGGTTCTGCTCTCGGATTAGACTAGTTGTGCTAACTTAAAATTTTTATTGTGTACTCCCTCCGTTCCAAAATACTTGACTTCCATTTGTCCAAAAATGGATGTACCTATATACTAAGACATGTCTAGATACATATATATTTTGACAAATAGAAGGCATGTATTGTGCAACGGAGGGAGTAGAATGGATGCAAGTTTTTGTATTGGGAAGAAGAGTACATCCATATATTGATAGAGCGCAATTTAGTAGATGTTCTATCACTTTTAGCTAGCACAGACGCAAGATCGAGCCTCCGCAGATCAACAATGAATGCATCGAGAAGGCACTAATCCAACTTACAGGAGTTGTAAAATGTATTCTTGTGGTTCTTGTTTTCTTTGGTCTTTCTTTTCTAGTCAAAATTATCGTTGGAGTCCATGCAAAATGGAGGTGCATTTGGGGTCGTGCGTTGGAGTTGGCCTTACAAGTGGGACCGCAGTTAAGGAAACTGACTATCGGCAAACCACCACCTCGCCTGCCGCGCGATGGCTGAAGTTAGAGAAACGACGAGGTTGAAGAGATTGCTCTAGCACAGACTCCAAGAAATAATATGGTGTCAGATGGATGTCGTGGTGGTGGCGTGTGCCGTACTCCTGGACGTGAATGCTTGTTCTAGCCCATGCCACCCTACTACTCCTACTACTTATTCCTACTATATAGTACTAGTATCGAGGATTCGAGGTGTTGGTTATGTACAGCAAACACATTAACATATGGCTACAGTAAAAACACCCGCCCGACGCGCGAAGCATCTGAAGCTAGTACAAATAGTGTACTACTACTATTGTTCATTGGCCTCATCCGATAACCTGTTGCAATGCACGTACAATTATGTATTCGGAAAATATTTTTTTGCCTCGTCGCACCACTCACTCAGAGAAGCGACTCGAAAGCCATTCATAAATTTAGTAAGTTTATCACACGCATATCATTTTATTACATACAACAGGTCATCAACCCACATCGACAACGAGGATACATTATAAATACTAAAGTTTTCACCACACAACAAATAGCAAGCAATGAAATGAACTTCAACTCAACCATTCCTCGACGTTGGAAACGCTTGCTTTGAACCACAAGTGATTCTCTGGGAGGGGCCATCGATTGTCGATCTGGAAACCAACGCAAGAGTGATCATCCAGGCTGAAGCGGCCTACTGTATCCCTACCAGGGTAGGGAACCACACAAATGTCTGAGGTATAGACACAGTTGCTTCTCATAAATGTGTCAACAACAGTTGGATCACCTTTCACCATCATCGGATAGTTTTGTCCAAGGAAGAGCGAGTTTTCTCCAAGACTATCAATTCTGTACCAGGGAGAAGGAGTTGGCACTAGCACACTAGTATCCATCCGAATACCATGCAATGGGTGTTGGAATAGGTCCGGAGAGTGCGACCATGGGAGACACCTCCTTCCTTAGCAGTAACATCATCAGTGGGCTGTATACACACAAGAAGAGGTGATCCATCGGAATTAGTTGCCAGGCGCCACAGAGTATATGGGCGTTGCTCGTCCTCATGCTCGTGATCATCACCATCGTCATCTCCCCCTTGGTTATAAAAATTTCCAAGTATAGGTGGTGGGATGTTCACAGGACCTTGGAAACACAAGAAGAAGGTTAATTAGTAAAGGGAAACTTGCTAACCCGCATGCATGTGGATGAAACAATTATAATTACGGTGGAAGAAAACGTACCGAAACTATGAGGATGTCATGCAAAAACAGTGCCACAAGTGGTGGCAGCAAACACAAGGCGCTCGTATTGAATTGCATCATAGTACTCATCCGTGTACGGAAACTGATTTTTGAGCAATATCCATCGAGTGAAACCATCAAGGACGACAACAAGCTTGTCGAAGATAGCAACAACATCATAGTCGATGTAATTCCAAGAGCGGTTGGGAACTCGACAAATTGCTATCTTCCGTAGAATACAGTCACCATGATCGTATTTGAACATGCGTACATTACCAGTGTGTTCAACCTCTGGGCAGTGTGCTGAGATTTTTGGAAGTGGAACCCGGTGACGAGTGTACACATTCACAAGTTCCCACTCGCAGTTGGACCCAATGTAAACAACCCAATCTCCATTTGCGCCCGCCCAAGCCTTGCCCTCAAGCGATGGCATCTTAACATCATACGTATCATTATCAAGCAGCATCAACTTGCACAGGGCGAGGCCTCCGTCGTGCCGGCGCCAGTCATCATCAGGGTCACGACGAAGAAGATAGGGGAGATCAAACCGCTCCTTGACTTTCAGATCGGGGCAAGAATAACGGGGTCGTTTCCGGCCTGTTCCCTCCATGGAGAAGACGGTCGAACAATGGCATAAGAAAGGGTGAAGGCCTGAAGGAAAATGGAGGAGGGAGAGGAAGAGCGTGCGACAGCAGTTCCAAATCGAGAGGGAAAGGCGAAAGAGTCAGTGGACGGTTGCGAGTTTGCCACGGTTCATGAAGAGGCGCCCCGGCCTACACGTCCGTTCAGAAATACTCCTACTACTCGCCGTCGTCTCACTGATATGTTGGAACGGGACCACATGTCAATGAAACATGGTGTGTAATTTCTCGTGCAAAATGCGATCTGGCCGCGTTGGCCCGAGGTGCCGCATTAGTTATCAACCTTTATTTTTTTAATGGCATGCCGATCAGTTTTGAAGCACGACTAACAGGTATTGTACGCAGAGAAAATATAAAGTACTCTACCACTACTCCACCTCCAGTACTAGTAGTATAAAAAAGATATATAGGCTGGAGCTTGAGCGCTTTCTTGCTAAGGGCTGCCCACTTGCTTCTCACACTACCACCCTCTCTCCAGATCTAAAAAAGACGGCCCCTCTCTCCCTCCTAACCAGTGGTCACAGATCCGCCGGGGAAGAAAAGGACATGCAGCATTCACGCACTCGTCGTCGGCGAGCGAGGTCACGCACTGACGACAAGGCCGTCCTCTCAGACCTAGCGCCCGCGCGGGATGGCCTCCGTCCCCAAGCTCGATGCCGTAGTGTGTGCGGAGGATGACGACCACGAGCGAAGCCACTTCCCACTGACACTCGGGTATGCTACCCCTTTTCGAACCATAACCTTGTTCTATTGCCCCATCTGCCACGTCGTTGCATGTGGATCTTTTTCCACTCCACCATCTTCCCAATTTGTTATCCTCTGCTCTGCTGGCCACGCAAAGGAAAACCATAATTTGCACTATTAAAGGAAACCAGACTTCATGCAGACTAATCCATGTCTGGGTTGAATAAGGAAAGGAAGGGAGACTGTACTGTCCAAGAGAGTAGGCATCGAACCTGCATCTAGGTTGAAAAGGGGAAATCAGTAGCTAAGGAACGAGTCTCGTGTCTCTTGGTTGAAGAAGGGTAGAAAGGCATGACAACGCAATAGAGAATGACCAGGTCGATCGGTTTGTTGTCCTCGCATAGGAAAAAGGTGGCTAAAGAGAGCAAAAATGGGACGTAATCCACATATGCTGCCTGGATATTTGTTGCTCTGGGCAACCATACCTCCCTCACCACTCTGCATCCGTGGAGGTACATCGTACTGGTGCGCCCACTGTCCGAATGGGCCTCCCATGCTCTTATTGCCACTTTTTTTGCTGTTAGTATAATGCCAGCAGTCAAGTCAAGCAATGCTACTGCTAAAGTGATGCCACATTTAACTAATGCCGCTCTCAGTCTAATGCCACCGATAAATTTTAGCAACACCAGCAGTCTAAGGCATTCTAATGTTGTTGCATAGCCAGTATACCAACAATGAAACTTGTTACTACCTTCAGATTTTTGCACTGTTAATGCTTATAGATTACATACCTCACTTTCATGAGATAAGTTAATTTTTTGTACAGTGTCACCAAAATGCCAAGGCGCTGATGTCATTTTATTTTGGTTAAACTGCACAGACAATTATGAAGACAAGAGGAAAGGTCAAGAGTGGGCACCTCCTCCTCCGGCTGTTTTCTTGATTTCTTCGATCAAGTTTTTATGTTTGATCGATTATCAAGATTGGGATAGCAATTTTTAAGGTCCCCCCGAGTTCGAAATGATATTTACCTTGGAGGTACATGGTTTGCAATTTTTTATACTGTCATTAGTTAATAATGCTAGTTACCTTCAGACTTTTGTATTTGGTTTAATGCTCATGCAGAGCTAGTATACCAATGTTGAAACTTGTTACCTTTACATTTTGTATTGTTAATTCTTATAGAAACCTTCCAGTGCTAGAGTTTATTGAAATTTGTTCAGTAAAACCATTGTACTGCACCCTGTAATAAACTAACTACTCTACTGTTGCACTAGCCATTGGATTAGTGTATATTTGTAGTATTCGAATGGTGTTGCATTAGCGTATGGACATAAAGAAAGTGTGGCAAGCTTTCCCAGATATGTGTTCAAGAAAACTACTACCTGTTTTTCTAAATACTAGACGTTTGGGTACTTTAAATTGAACCGCGAAAACGTCTTATATTAAGGAACAAAGGGTGTAGAGTTCACTCAAATTATCCCGGTAAAGCTAGTCACACCTTTGTTAAAATTAATGTTCATTATGTTATCGGAGGAGGTCTGTATGTTTGTCTCTAATGCCTATCGACTACATACCTGACATCATGATGTAATGTTAAGTCATTTCCTTTTGTACAGTGTCACTAAATTGTCAAGGCGGAGATGGCATTTTATTTTAGTAGAACTGCACAAAATTTGCTTAAAAGAAGAGGAAAGGTCAGGAATGGCTCAGTTTTTCAGAAAAAACTATGTATGCCTTCCTGACATCAGTCGCTGTTGCTTTATTTATTCCTTCAAACAGGTGGTTAGAAACAGTCTTGCTACCTTTTCCCATTATGAAATTGGAATGCTTATATTTGTGAGTCTATGCTTCAACTAGTGCCACTTTTAGAGTAATCACACTTTCAATATTTATGCAAACAGGGATGCTCGATTTTAGTGGAACTGCACAAAAAGTCCAACTGGTTCAACATTAGGAGCATGTTTTTTTCCAAACCTTTATATCCAATTGGTGGCACTATGAGCTGTTCATTACAAAGGTACATGGTTTGCTACTATCTTGCTACTCTTTTTGTACTATCATTAGATAGTAATACTAGTGGTTTGCATGTGAATTTATTGGCAGGGTGGACCTACACTGGAGGTGCAGGACAGGATTCAATGATTGGATGCTCAATTTTGGTTTGTATTGATTTCACCTCTTCCATCACTGCGAACATGGATATCCTTGGTCTGATGAAGAATAGGCGCTATATTCTGCTCTGAACCAGCAAATCAATTCAGTATGAAATTGTCCAGGGCAAAACATAACTGTATCAGATTGTCTAGTGCAGAACATGACAGATGCTAAGCGGAAGAGACATGTTTAAACCGAAAATACAAGGTGTGGTATATGTTTACTAGCTGCTTGATATTTGTGCAGACAGAGATGTCTGCCCGTTGCTATTTGGCAAACAAACAAAGTGTCCGCAATTTTGGTTGAACTGCACAAGAGAATAGTATAGTCACTGCATGCAGTGCCATTTGAAAATAGACACAGAAAGATTGGATAGTCACTTCATGGACTGCAGAAAAGTAGTATTGTACTATTTATTGGCCAACACTAGGTGCTTCATTGCTTTGGTCTAATTATACAATGGGCATCATTTTGCCTAAGTTAAAGTTTGTATTCCGAAAATAGTCTCGCGGTGTGATTGAGAGAAGACCAAATCATATTGCAGTGGATGTTCCTCCATCATGTGTGGTTCATTCTCATGGTTCTAGCTGTTGGTGAAACCATTTATGTTTGTAAGAGGAATTGTAGACTTCACAAACAAATTTTTCTTTCAGTCTATACTGAATGTTGGCCAAGAGAAGCATCCATGTTAGTAGGAAGAACAGATGTTTTTTCTAGATCTCTGCTTTTGGAGCTACATATTTGTATATGATCTGTTATTGTATATCTTATTATTTTTGTTGTTGATTTGTTATTGTATATCTTAATATTTTTGTATATAAACTTGGTCAAAGTTTGTAAAGCTTGACTTTGACCAAAGCTAATAGGCGAACTAAATAAAAACGGAGGGAGTACCTCCTTTCCGGTTTGCAGGGCTTAATTCAAACCTCTCACCAACCAAGGTACTCCCTCCGTCCGGGATTTATTAGTCATGTGAGAAAAGCAGCAAGACCAAGGCATGGCAATAATTAATGGCATGCATAAGTTTAAGCCTAATTAATTCCAGCGATTTAAGTGCTGCATGCGTGCCCTCGATTGCGACTCGTTGCATGCTGCTGCGCGTACTGCCTGCGAGCGATTCTGAGTGCCTGCATGCAGCAGGCCATAATTAAGGCAGCTAACTAATGCAAAAAAAAGATACACTTTAAATCTGTGGAATCATTATTGACAAGGAGGGAGATGATTCGAGTGCACTCGTTTGACCGCCATGCCGGCGTGCGACCCAGACGGGACGGGACGGCACAGTCATAATTTCAGTTTCTCTAGTTTTCCGCGGCAAGCTGGCGTGCTAAGCCATTATGCATTGAATTCCGATGACCGTCGCGCTACCTTCCGCATATAAGTACTGTTTCCCGGCCTTCTCAGGTGCCACCGTGACCCAACTCGCCATATCCTCATAAGCCCCCACCGGCCCGACGTCGCTCGCCACGTCCGCCATGCCCCCACCCGTCCGCGGTAGGCGACGCCGGAGGCGGTCACCGCCGGAACTAGTGTTCGGGTTTTCACCGGAAGGCAGAAGGAGGGAGGAGGCATTCTATCTGTCTTTAGATGGCAATGTGGAGATCGACGAGTTGTTGGAGAGCGACTGCATGGCGGAGGAGCAGGAGTTGTTGGAGCGCGACTGCCTGGCAGAGGAGCAGCGTATCGCCGATTTGCGCCGCCAGCGGGACATGGATCAGCAGCGCACCGACGCTCTGAGTCGTGAGCAGAGAGCCCGCAACTGGGCCGACTACGTGGAGGCCGGCGCTCGGCAAATAGCCCTAGAGGCTGTCGGGCACGCACGCGTTCGCGGCGCCGATTTTTACTACCAGCTCGTCAAGTGGGTTTCCCGCCTGGAAGCCGAAGCTTTGGTGGACCACGCCGGCATGGAAAGGGCCAACGCGCGCGAGCAATGTGCCCTATCGCACCTCTGGCAAGTCCGAGGCGAGGCGGAGGACACCGGTGCCGGCGTTTAGCATGGACAGCAGATGGCGGCTGGCATCATCTAGTTAGCTAAGAGTAAGTTAGTACTTGTACGCTACTAGAGTGTTAGTGGAAGTAGATAGTTAACTTGGCTATGATGGTTGTCAACGTGGAAGTTCAGTACTCTATATGTGGATCAGACCTGTTACTTTGGTGTGAATGTTGAACTTTCCGTTTGAACGTATGGAATGGGCTATTATTTTTTTAAATGGGTTGTGTTGGGGATATTACTAATGGAGGTAAACCGGCCTTATGAAGCCGGGTTGACTCCTTGAAGGTTAGAAGCCCATGAAGATGCAAGGATGATGGCGATTCATGGAGGCCCAAGGCCCAAAGGCGGGTTAAAGCATGTGAATGTAAACCGACTTAGTCATGTAACTTGTATTGTAAGATAGGAAGGATAGAGACCGAACTGGATATGTTTATGATCCGGCTTCGGGACTCTGTAAACCGGCGGGCGTCAACCTATGTATATAAAGGGACGACCTGGCGGCGGTTTAGGGACAGACAACAACTCAAGAGCCAGACAAAGCGGATTCGCTCCCTGGCCTTCGAAACCCTAGCAATACCAATCACAACTAGACGTAGGCTTTTACCTTCCTGGAAGGGGCCGAACTAGTATAAAATTCCCTGTGTCCCCTTGTCCAGTTTAACCCCTTTAAGCTAACCCATAGCGATGGCTCCACGACTAAGTCCTTTCACAAGGACATCTGCCGTGGCAAACCCACGACAGTTGGCACCCACCGTGGGGCTATCGCACGATGGTTTTGAGTTCTTGAAGGGCAGCTTCGATGGACTTAAGGGATACACTGTGGGACGGATGACGAAGAGTCGTCGCGGCAAGCTCTACATCGACAATGCAGGATGGGGTCCCGAGGTTGATTCAATCGAATACGGGTACCGGGTCCCCTTTGGTGGGATTCACGTCTTCATCGGCAAGATCGACAGACCAGCCCCTGAGCCGGACATCTACACCGACATCATCGAGACGGCTCGACGGGCAAATTCTTCGCCGGTTCAGCCCGAGGCAAGGCATGTTTTCGTGGGTGTCGTCCATGGATCAAGGTACGAGGATGGGCCGGTGTCCGATGGAGAGACCGTGGCCTGCTCTGATGACGAGTCTTCTGGAGAGACCGAATCACTTTACCAGTTGCAGGACGGCCGGATTGATGGAGGATCCAAGGGCAACAGTATTCCGGATTCCCCTGATTTGCCAAACCGGGTCGCCATCTTCATGGTCGGCACACAATCGACGCCTCATTCATCTACCGCCGCAGCGATGCTCTCCGGTTCAACAACGGCCACACCAGCAGGGGCAGGAAGCTCAGCGCCGCCTCCAGCCCAAGTCCTGTCTGATTTGTTTGACGCTTTGGCAACGTTGATGGCCGCAGAGGTGGATGCAGTAGCCAGGGATCAGCACAATGCGGAGATTGCAAAGGTGAAAGATTAGATAGCCCAGGCTAAAGCGGACCTGGCGACAGAGAATGCTAGGATGGCTATAGAGCTGGCTGAATTGGAAGCACAGGCCTACCGGATTAGGCTGGATCAGAATGCTTCAGAGGAAGTCATGAGAAGAAGGTACCGATCGCGTCTCCCATTGGTTTATGAGCCGCAGAATCTCTTCAACACACCAGGAGCAGGAGCTGGTAACCAACCCATACTGAACCGGGCGGAGGCACCGGGAACTGGGGCGCCGGTTCAACCATGCGCGATGGACCCGCCTCGCCAGAACAACGTTGTGCCACAGTACGTACCAACACCTCCTGGGCATTATTCCAACCCGTTGGACAACAATGTGGCCGCCGCTTCACGCCTAGCGGCCCTCCCAACCTACAGCGAGTCACCAGTTGCAGTGGAAGCGCGTCGGGCCAGGGATCTCCTTCAAACAGCACTAAATCAACAGCAGACGTATTCACACAGTCGTGAGAGGATTCATTCCACTCCCCGTCAGAGCCGGAGCTATAGCAGACATGTGGAGGACGAACCGGGCGTGTCCAGTAGTGCACATCACCGAAATTCACCACGAGGAAACAATCCGGCAGGGGGAGGTGCTAATGTGCAGGATGTTGTGGACCATGGCCGCGCACGTCGAGAGGCCGAGTTGGCAGCTCGACACGGAGCATGACAACATACTCCGGTTCACCCCACGGCCTCAGTGGAGCCAGGTGTGGTGTTCAGTTCCTTAGGGGTGCCATGTCTTACCCCCGCTTTGCATAATGTGAGGCTGCCCAAGGATTTCAAGGGACCTCGTAAGGTACCAAATTACACCGCCGATTTGCAACCAGAGGCGTGGGTGGAGAGCTATGAGATGGCGATGGAGATGTTAGATGTGGATGAGGCAGTGTGTGCCAAATATTTCACCATGATGTTGGAAGGAATAGCTCGCACTTGGTTGAAGAGCTTACCAACCAATTCTATCGAATCATGGGCTGAGTTAAAGCACCGGTTTATCCAGAACTTCAAAGATACTTGTAAGCAGCCAATGTCAATCGTGGATCTGGCTGCTTGTGTCCAAGAGGAAGGGGAGTCCACGACCCATTGGGTCAAACGGGTCTCAGCGATTTTGCATTCATCAGATCGTATCAATGCAGACACTGCAGTGTTAACATTGGAGGGCAATTGCCGTTTCTTACCACTCAAACAAAAGTTGGGAAGACTCAAATGTCACTGCAATGATATGTCAACGCTCATGGCCGCTTTGGTTAAATACGCCGATTCAGATAATACCAAGGACCCGGACTCAGAGGAGGATAAGACCGGGAAAGGTAAGAAGAACGGCAATGCCAAGGGTCAGCAGCATAATCCGACCGGCCATGGAAACGGCGGTAAGCGCAAGGCAGACAGCAGCTTGGACTTTGTTGCTAACACCAATGCATAGGAGAATGGCCAGCGCCGTAAGGGCAAGCAGCCCCGGAAGGGCGGAGGTTCAGGCCCCAATTTGGAGCGCCTGTTAAATCAACCCTATCCAAAGCATGGATCAAAGGAGAAGCCAGCATCACATCTTTGGAAGGACTGTTATATCATGCGGGATTTCAAGAATTCCAATATGTTCCAGTATGGTAACAACCCACCCGGCGGTTCAGGAGGAGGTTTCCATGGGTCGGGCTACGGAGGTGGTGGTTCCTGTTTAGGGTTTCAAGGCAACCAAACCGGACACTTCAATCAAGGGCACCAAGGCAACCAGGGAGGTTACAACCATCAGGGGAATCAGCAGCAGCAGCAGCTGTCGGGTTATCAGAGTAATCCCAAACAGCTAAACAGCGGGCAATATCATGTCTTCACTACTAGTTTGTGTAAACGTGATCAGAAGCTTCACAAAAAGGCAGTAAACTCTGTTGAACCGGTAGTACCTCAGTATTTACGCTGGTCCGAGCAACCTATTCTGTGGAGTAGAGAGGATCACCCACCCCGGGTTGATAATCCAGGTCACTTGGCCCTGGTGGTATCCCCTCAAGTTGGGGATACAAGTTTACCAAAGTACTCATGGATGGGGGAAGTAGTATCAACATTTTATATTATGATACATTCCGCCGTATGGGGTTGACAGATAAGAATCTTAAACCGTCGAATACGGTCTTTCATGGTGTGGTGCCTGGTAAATCTGCATATCCTGTTGGCAAGATAGCTTTGGAGGTAGCTTTTGGAGATGACTATGATTCAAGGTCAGAAACATTAACGTTTGAGGTGGTAAAGATCAAAAGTCCATACCACGCCTTGTTTGGGTGGCCGGCCTATGCTAAATTCATGACGAGGCCGTGTTATGTTTATCTACAGCTTAAAATGCCAGGTCATAAAGGGACTATCACAGTACATGGAAGTAGAAAGATTGCTTTGGAGTGTGAGGAAGGTGATGCGGCTTATGCTGAGTCGGTTTGTGCCGCGGAAGAGTTGAAATTCTATAAGGAGCAAGTTGATCCGGCAGACATGACCTCTTTGAAAAAGCCAAGTACAAAACATGATCCAGCGTTGAAGTTCAAATCGGCTACAGACACTAAGATGGTTGACTTTGTTCCTGGCGATTCATCCAAATAGTTCAGCATCAGCGCTAACCTGCATCCCAAATAGGAAAGCGTGCTCATCGAGTTCATCATGAGAATCGGGACATCTTTGCATGGAAACCTTCTGACATGCCAGGTGTAACGAGGGAACTCGCTGAGCACACACTCAACATTGATCCTAAGTTTAAACCGGTCCGGCAGTTCCTCCACCGCTTCAATGAAGAGAGACGCAAGGCTATAGGTGAAGAGGTAGCCCATCTGTTGGCCGCGGGGTTTATTGTCGAAGATTTTCATCCAGAGTGGTTAGCTAATCCGGTGCTGGTTCTTAAGAAAAACGGCACTTGGCGCATGTGTGTGGACTACACAGATTTAAACAAGGCTTGCCCTGCAGACCCCTTTGCTCTCCCTCGCATTGATCAGATAATTGATGCTACGGCGGATTGTGACCGTTTGTGTTTTCTGGATGCTTATTTTGGTTATCATCAGATTAAAATGGCGGTTAAGGACCAGGAGAAGACAGCTTTCATAACTCCCTTTGGAGCCTTCTGCTATGTTTCCATGCCTTTTGGACTCAAGAGTGCCCAGGCAACTTACCAGCGATGTGTTCAGAATTGCCTTCATAAACAAATTGGGCGCAATGTTCATGCATATGTGGATGATATTGTGGTAAAGTCCAGAAAGGAGGAAACGTTGATAGAGGATTTAAGAGAAACCTTTGACAATCTCCGGATTTACAAGATGATGCTCAATCCGGAGAAGTGTGTTTTTGGTGTCCCGGCAGGCAAGCTCTTGGGTTTTTTGGTGTCAAACAGAGGCATTGAGGCTAATCCGGAAAAAATTGCAGCAATTACATCCTTGGCTAAACCGGCGTGTATCAACGATGTTCAATGTCTGGCCGGCCGGATTACAGCCTTGAGCCGGTTTATCAGTCGCCTTGGAGAGAAGGCCATCCCCTTATATCAGATGCTCAAGAAAACAGATAACTTTGTCTGGAGTGAGGCAGCTGATAAGGCGTTCGAGGATCTGAAGAGGCAGCTAGCTGAACCGCCTGTCCTTGCAGCGCCGATCGATAAAGAGCCATTATTATTATATGTGGCTGCTAATGCCCGGGCTGTTAGCGTAGCCATTGTGGTAGAGCGCAAGGAGCTTGGCAAGGAATATCCGGTTCAACGGCCGGTTTATTATATCAGCGAGGTGCTCATTGAGTCAAAGCAGAGGTATCCGCATTGGCAGAAGCTGGTGTATGGGGTGTTTATGGCGAGCCGGAAGCTTAAACATTATTTTCAGGGCCATCCCATCACAGTGGTCAGTTCAGCTCCTCTGGGCGACATCATTCAAAACAGAGAAGCAACTGGCCGGATTGCCAAGTGGGCTATTGAACTTGGACCTCACGGGCTCAAGTATATACCCCGCACAGCGATAAAATCCCAGGCACTCGTGGACTTCATTAATGATTGGACGGAGTTGCAGGCACCGGAGGAGAAGCCAGATAATACATATTGGACTATTCATTTTGATGGGTCCAGACAGTTGGAGGGCTCGGGGGCTGGAGTCATACTAACTTCCCCACGAGGTGACAAGTTTTGTTATGTCCTCCGTTTAATGTTCCCTTGTACTAACAATGCAGCTGAATATGAGGCTTTGCTCCACGGTCTTCGAATGGCTAAGGAGATGAATTTGAGCCGGGTTAAGTGCTTCGGCGATTCAGATCTAGTGGCTCAGCAGGTGTCTGGCACTTGGGATTCTAAGGACCCACTCATGGCTGCATATCGGCGAGAGGTGGATGCAGTGGCTGGTCACTTTAAAGGTTATCAGGTGGACCATATAGACCGGCGGAAGAATGAAGCGGCGGACGCTTTAAGTCGTCTTGGTTCCCAGCATAAACCGGTCCCGCCCAATGTCTTTCTTGATGTGTTGCATAATCCGTCAGTCAAAGTGCCAACCGAAGAAGATTTGGCTATTCCTGATCCGGAGGCTCAGTTGGTAGCTCTGCATGCCATACCGGATTGGACGATCCCATATCTGGCTTACATGAACTGGGGCGAGTTACCAGACGATGAAACGTTGGCTCGACAGATAATCCGGCGTTCCAAGTCCATGACCATACTCAACGGGGAGTTACATCGTTACAGTGTTTCAGGAGCAATTCAGCATTGTGTTTCTCCTCAAGAAGGTTGTGAGATTTTGCGAGAAATACATGAAGGGGATTGCGGTCACCATGCCGGTTCAAAGTCGTTGGTTGCCAAAGCTTTTCACCACGGTTTTTACTGGTTGACGGTGCATGCTGATGCGGAGGATTTAGTCAAGAGATGTGATGGATGTCAAAAATTTGCCCGCCGTGCGCACGTTCCGGCTCAAGAGTTGCAGATCATTCCAATTACGTGTCCGTTTGCAACTTGGGGGCTTGATATGGTTGGACCCTTCAAGCGTTCTAAGGACAAAAAGACCCACCTATTAGTAGCAGTTGATAAATTCACTAAATGGGTAGAGGCAGAGCCAATCAGCAAGTGTGATGCAGCCACGGCGGTTCAATTCATCAAGAAGGTGACATTCCGGTTTGGCTTTCCGCACAGCATTATAACAGATAATGGTACTAACTTGTCAAAAGGGGAGATGGAAGAATTTTGTCAACGTGAGCACATCCGGCTCGATCTAGCATCGGTGGCTCACCCCCAATCTAATGGTCAAGCAGAGAGGGCAAATCAAGAAATTCTACGAGGTATCAAACCCAGGCTTATGGTTCCCTTAAAGCGGACGCCGGGTTGTTGGGTTGAGGAGCTACCTTCTGTGTTATGGAGCATCAACACCACACCCAATAGGTCTACGGGTTACACACCTTTCTTCATGGTCTATGGAGCGGAGGCCGTTCTTCCTAGTGACATCCGTCATGATTCACCCCGTGTGACAGCTTATGTTGAAGCTGATAATGAGAAGGCACGTCAGGATTCTCTGGACCTGTTGGATGAAGAGCGTGATCTTGCAACAGTACGGTCGGCGATTTATCAACAAGATCTCTGACGTTATCACAACCGCCGGGTTAAAACCAGGACCTTTCAAGAAGGCGATTTGGTGCTCCGGCTCATCCAGGATCAGACTGATATGCATAAGTTATCCCCACCTTGGGAAGGACCCTTTGTGGTCAGCAAAAATCTACACAACGGCTCTTACTACCTCATTGATGTTCGAGAGCATAAAGACTCACGTCAATCAGAGGAGGAGACCAAGCGGCCATGGAACATAGCCCTTCTTCGGCCTTACTATACTTGAGCCATAGGCTCTTCCTATGTATATATTTATGATAATGTATATATTATATAATAAACTAGAGCCTCCATTAAAGCGGGGTCTCTGTTCTTTTTACATCATGTGTGTGCTCACAAGAGTTTCTACTGACAAAGCGAAGTTTTTTGTTAAACCGGTTTCTACAGCCGCACGGGTGTAAAGAATATCACTAGGGGGCTTGGTCATATCTGAACCATAGCTACACCTCTTGATTGGTTTTAAATGACAAAGGGATATCACTAGGGGCTTGGTTGTTATCACACCACAGCTACACCTCTTGATAGGCATTTAGCCAGAAAGGTAATTATGTGGGGCCAAAGAGAGTGTTGCACAAAGCACAAACTCAAACATGGGCACCCACGGAGCACAGCTCACAAAATTACTTGGGGGCTCTTTGTGCAAGCAACAAAGAGTTTGAAAGGACCCTTGTAATTGGCTATCAAGCCACGGCTTGGAAGCCTGGTGTATTCACCTAAAAACTCGGGTTAACCTGCCTTCATCAAGTAAGCCACTCCTGTCCAGGTAATCCTGGTATGACCCATCAAACATTTGACAAGTCAATCTTTTACAGACCCTGAACTTGTCACAGTTAAAATGATGATTGGTTAATTTGAGGCCCATCTTAAAAGGCTTTGTTAAATGGTTTAACTCAAAGGCCTGGCAGCCCATGAAAAGCCTCGATTTGGAGCCTGGGAGCTCGTAAAAAGCCTTGCATATTTTCCTGTTTGAATTTTGTTTGTTGAAAATCATAAGTATTATTTGATAAACCTGCGTCCTTGACCCGGCTTGCTTCTCAACTACAAGTTGTTGGCACATGATCAGTTATAAACCGGTGTTTATTGACCCGGTCTGGTTTGACTAAATCACCAGTGTTATAAAGAAAGCCCGATAGTTATCCCGGTCCGGTTTAAACCGGCAATACAGAGATAAGGTTATCAACGTTCCGGATTGGTATTAACACCTTTGTCGTATGCACCGTTGTTCAACCAATGAGGTATGTTATGTATATTCTTTTTTCATACAAACACTTTGATTATTTCATCTATATCCTGTACACTTCTTGGATATATTGACCCGTTTAGCGGTAAACCGCTAGACATTTTTAAGTTGTTGAAACCAGGAACACAACTCATCATGGGTTATGCATAAATAAATCCCAAAGGGTGGCAAAAGTTGTCATGAGGCATTACAAAACATGCTCAAAGGCATGGCAAATAAAGGAGTTTTGGCTATCCTATTACAAGAAGCCTTCAAAGCGGCTCCAATGGCATAATTGTTTTTCATAAAATCGGCACACGGTGGACAGTAAACCGGCGACCGGTTCGTCGGGACGGTTTGATGGTTGAGGGTCCATTGGTGTAGGCACTTCTTCATCCCTCCCTAGTCGCTGGAAATCAACCGTTGACCAATCGATTCCAGTTAAAGCTTGAAACACTGCTTCTTCATGGGTAAGATTGGAGGGGTTAATATCAGGAGCATAAGTGTGCTTACGAATCGGAGGCACAAGTTCTTCAACTTCATGGATGTTGGCCGGCTGCCTTTTCCCCTCCGAATTGTAAAATGGTTGAAAATGGGACAAATCGGTATCATCGGCCAACTTGCTAGCTGTTGGTCGCATCTGTTTAGTCAGCCGCCGGAGATCATCATTGTCAAAGTTGGAACCATCTTCTTTAACACCTGGGTATCCTTTGATGATGTCTTCCGCTTCAAGATCCGGAATCTAGGCTTTTGCTCGAATAAGTGCAGTTAAAGCTCCGGCTCTGGCAGCTGCTTTCTTCAACTCGGCGATGCGGGCTGGTAACATGGCCAACTTCTCAAGAGTTTCTTTAATCAAAGAGGGAGCCGGTTTGTTATAAGCTGCCGTGCAAATAGCCTGCTGTGACCCAGAGTACAACTGTTCTGTGTATGCCGCTTTGAGTTTCATCCGCATATTTGTGCCAAGATGAGCGATCCGGGTACCTGCCAAAGATTTTATCAACATTTTGGTCAGTTATAAGGTTCATCAACTTATACAACACACATAAAGCAGGTACTTACCAAAGATAGCAGAGGTCATAGCATTGATTTGGTGTTTTAAACCGGTTAGTTCATCTACCACTGGCTTCAGGGCTGCCTCGGCGTCTACAGCTCTTTTTGTTAAACCGGATTTCTCGGTTTCCCAGTCAGCATGATCTTTGTTGAAAGATTCTTTCAACTTTTCCATCATGGCCAGGGCCCAGGTCAGCTCCTCTTTGGCTTTTTCAGCCTCGTCTTGTTGTGACTTCACATTCTCTTGCAAGTCAGAATTTTGGGCATCTTTGCTTCTCAGTTCAGCCTGCCATGTTAAAGGTATGTTAAACAGACAACATATATATGTGCTAAGTACAAAGCTATAACAAAGTTATGCACTTCATACTTGGGGTCTAATGCTTATTTGCTCTCAAGTACTACACTTTATACAAGTCTCCAGAACAATGCAAGCATTATCCTTGACACTTGGGGGCTAATGTGCGTCTGTTCTAAAATGGATGTGTGAATTAAAAATCGGATTAACCTGCCAAGTTAAACCGGACTTTGGGGGCTATGCTGCGGAAGGTTATCTAATTATTTCAAGATGAGTCTTATCTATTATTAGAGATCTGCTATTGCAAGGATCAATGATGAGATGTTTAAAGTGTTACAAAGACCCGGTTTATGATTAACAATCATAAAACGGCCCTTGGGGGCTACTTGAGATAGAATTTCAGCTATAAATCAATAAACAAAGGGAGAGGAATTTACCTCATATCGCTCTTTCATCAAGTTCACTAAACTAGCTTCATAATCCCGGTTTGAGTGCAGACGGTTCAAGAAGCCAGAATGGAGCTCATCAGCGTTAAGATGAGCATAGCTTGATAAATCGCTGCTCCATTTACCTTTCTCCCTGGCAGCTTGCTCTTCTTTAGCACTGTGTTGAGCCAAAATGACGGGATGGCCAGGAGAGCTGTGGCCCATTCCATTAATAATAACGTCATCACCTTGGCCTTCAGGGTTTTTGGTGGATGATATTGGAATTTCAGCATCTTTCACCGGACTAGCCCGGTTTGGTTCTGCCGGTTCAGCATCAGGCGCGGCAAGATCAGCATCTACTAGTTCATCAGTATTTTGGCCTTCAAGGGGTGGGTTATGAGAAGAAGCTTCCGGATGAGGGTTTTCTGGTTCACAAGTTTGTTCCAGTTCACCTCTTGGTTCTTCTTCTTCGGCGACCGGATCTTCGAGTGGATTGGTGGTCTGATCCTTCTTACTGGGTCTGGCTTTGGCCCTGCAAATAGAATAAAAGAGGATTAACATCCTATTCAAAGGATTTATGGCGCATTGAAAGGAAAGGTTTTTACAACTTACCCGGCCACAGTTTTCAAAGGGGGGGTTGAGTTGCTGTTGATTCACCAGAAGATGAAGGAGGTGTCACCTGATAATTTGAATCGGACGGATTAAGAGGTTGTCTGAAATAACCTGCCTTGGGGTAAGAATGGTCAGAAGTAGGAGAGACCTCAGTCCGGCGCTTCCGAACCAGAGTATCAGGTAAACCGGCTGAAGTGACCTGTTGGCCACTGTGCCGGGTTGTCCGGCGAGCTTCATGCTGCTAAGTCTTCAAAATAAATGTTGGATCCAAGTGAGCAAGAGGATGAGAAAAGCTTACTTTCCGGACTGCTTGGCGAGTTTTTTGTGTTGGCATAGAGTTTGAACCGGAGGAAAGGGTAATTACCTCTACATCATCAGCTTGGCTAGCTTCTGTGTCCTCCTGAGGAAGATCATTGTTAATGAGATGCATGAAAAGAGAGCCAAGTGAGTCAAGTTCTACCTCAACTTCTGGATCATCAGTGTCATCATCAAGCTCCATGTTAATCCAGTCAGCCGTTTTCTGTTTTGACGTCCACTTTACGGCTTTGGTCTTTGGGCGGGATGGCTTGACTGCTTTATCTCCAGTCGGCTTTGCCGCTTTCTCTATGGTTTTCCGTTTCTAGAAGAGGTCATCTCCCTATATACAAAGAAGAAGGATTACAGGTTGCATAAGCTAAAAACATTAGAAATGAGGGGGAAATACAATGCTTACAGCAGGCGGTTTGTTCTTGGAATAGAAGGGACTCAGACCGGTTTGACTACAGATCAGTTCCGACTCATTCAGAATCTTCTTTACGCCTTCAGTGACTTCTTCCTCAGATAATTGGATGTTGTAATGGCGTTGAGGGTCGTCAACCTCACCGGTATATTCACACATTAAACCGGGATGCCGGCTTAGCGACAAGATACTCCAGGATATCCAACAGCGCACAAAGTCCACGCCCGTTAAACCGTTTGCCATAAAGGCCCGGAGTTTGGCGAGTTGAGGAGCGTATTTCGCCCTTTCTGAAGAGCTCAGGCGTTGTGGCATTGGGTGAGTATTGGATAGTCTGTGATCACGAAATCCCGAGAGGGGATTTTCATCTTCAGGCGAAGTGTCTCTACAATAAAACAAAGTTTGATTCCATTCCTTTGGGTGGCTATGATGTTTGGCATGAGGAAATTCAACTTCTTTCTGCTTTTGAATCGAGACACCACCAAGTTCTGTGTTCGGGCCATTTACAAACTCTATGCGCCGGTTTAAGTGAAAGAAATCCCGGAACAGTTCTGCAGTTGGTTCTTCTTGTAAATATACTTCATAGAAGACCTGGAAGTTGCATAAATTGGAAACCGAGTTGGGACCAATATCTTGCGGATGAAGTTGGAAGCTGGCAAGCACATCTCGATAAAACTTTGACCCTGGCGGTTTGAAGCCATGGCCTATATGGTCAACAAAGACCACCACCTCGCCCTGCCTTGGGGTTGGAGGATTTTCTGTTCCTGGAACTCACCATTTGATTTCAGTTTTCTTAGGCAGGGAGCCGATGGTAACCATCTCATTCAACTGAGTCTCAGTAACCCGGGAATGAGCCCAGTTGCAGGCAGTGAATTGTTTGGCCATTGCGAGACAAACAAGCTAAAAATGAAAGGTCGGTTTATAAATCACGCATGATTATATGCATGATACAATGGAGTAAGAGACATACTGATAGAGGACATGGCATAAACTGGAGATCAATGCAATAATGCATAAAAGGTAATACCATGACAGGGGTACTCAGACACTGTTAAACCGGAATATAGTTACGGAGACAACAGGCTCTTCCGGTTTATCAGAGGGCTAATGGTACAGATTGGTTATGCAAAGTTAAACCGCCTTTAATGGTATGAGGATAAACAGATTTCACAGAGATGTATAAAACTTTCGGATCTAAGGTAAGACAGAAAAACAAAATATTTCGACCTAAAAAGGGTAAGACCTGAAACAGTTTATGAAGGATTGCAGCAGTTTTTGTATAAGGATTGTGAGGGTAACAGAAGATTCGTCACGGAAAGAGATATGATAAGTACAAAGCATTCATCTACAGGCCAAAGGAAGAATAGTCCTATAAGCTCTGACTGTCGGGACCCCGATCCTAAGTCACACCGATCTAGCATGTAACACTTCATATCACTTTGCGGCTTCACGCACGGTATTCCCACGGGTGCCACCTTACCTGGCCCAGGACCGTTTGCGCATTTTGGCTCACGTATATGATAGTGTCGCTGGCATCCATATGACAGAGAACCCAGGCCGACATGACTAGTCGTGAAACCAAAGTGGCACTAACTTACAGGGACAGGCATACATGAATCAACCACGAGCATGTCGGTCAACAGCATATGAATCCGGGCTGTAGCACTGGGCTAACAGGACTCCGGATGTCATCGTGTGACATTTCCCGAAGGGACAGACACAGGAACGAAGTGATTCACATGTCGGCCAGTCAAGTGTTCCGGAGCAGTAGTGCTGGGCTAGCAGGACTCCGGTGAACTGGGCTGTAGCGGACTACTATGGCTCCTGGAAGCACAAGACTACATTTCCCCATAAGAGAGGCTACCAGAGGTAAACAACTAGGTTGTCGGATCCCACACATAGCAATACACGTTACACGTACGCATGACATGCAGGTATGTGCGGTACAACATGGCATCACAACATAACTCAAACTCATATAGATAAAGGCCCAGAAGAGCCACATAGCATTCAATACAAACAGGGGTCTCATGACCCATCATTCAGAGCATACAAGCAACGGAAGCATTACATGTCTGAGTACAGACAACTACAAAAGGAAAAGACTAGGAAGCCTGACTAAACACGGCCCTCCCAAGGGTACAAGATCGTAGCTGGGATACAAGCTACTCGTTGAAGTCACTAGTGTAACCAACTGCAAAACATAAATAAGCAAACGTGAGTACAAAGGTACTCAGCAAGTCTTACATCAGAACTATCTACATATGCAACATTATCAACAAAAGGGGGGTGGTGGAGTTTTAACAGCAGCAAGCCAACTTTGACTCAGTGGCTAACCTATACTACGAGTATCAGAAACTTCTTTGAGGTAAGAAGACGCACACGAGTCCACATGTTCACCATATCAATACTCCACTATGGATCCGTTCCCGTCTTCCTACGAGAAGGCCATCCATAGCACTCACGCTTATCTTGCGTATTTTAGAGTATCCACTTCAAGTTGTCTATGTACTACATAAGTTCTCCAAGTTTCCATATCCGAGGAAAACGGCTATTCGAATAGATGATATTGACCCTGCATGTGTTTACTTCTTCACACATGCTCTCGCCACTTATAGCTCTGTACACGTCATGTACCTCGGCAACCTTCAAGTGGAAGCCGGGCGAGGGTGTCGGCCACGACCTGACTAACCACACGAGTCTCTCGTCCAGGTTTATCGCCTATTCGAGTTCCATCCGCAAGGAGTTCCGGCCGAAGTCTCCAGTACGGCCCCAAACGATGTGTGCAGGGTTCCCAAGCCCACCATCCGGGTGCCACTTGGTACACCGTGCCATGGTGCCTAGTCTGTCCCAAGCCCGTCCCGTCGGACACCACCTGGTAGACAAGTAGCACTACCTACAAGCGCAAGAAACTAGTTGCAACTCCTGGACAGAGATCAAGTGGATTAATAAGCCGAGAGGGGCCGGATGACCGGAACCCAATGTGTGGTAGTAACTGGACTTGGATAACATACACAGAACTCAGTGCTTAGGGACGGTTCCAATGAGACAACCCACCATGTACTCCTACATGGCCTCTCATCGCTACCTTTAGCAAAACGTGTTCACACACTTAGCCTTTATTCTTTAGGACATGTTCACCACTCCGATTCATTCCGATGAATCAGACCTGACACAACTCTAAGCATAGCTGGCATAAAGAAAAACAAGCATGGATGAGCAGGCACATCAAGGCTCAAGCAACTCCTACTCATGCTAGTGGGTTTCAACTATTTACTGTGGCAATGACAGGTCATGCAGAGGAATGGGTTCAACTACTGCAGCAGAAAATGAGCGAGAGAGTGGGATTTATCGAGATGCTCAAGGGGGTTTGCTTGCCTGATAGATCCACGAAGAAGCACTGCTCCTCAGACAGGTACTCGGGACACCTTCCGGAGTAGAACCTATCAAGAGGGAACGGTGCCGGCAATCAATAAACAACCATATGCAACAATATGATGCATGAAGATGACATTTCAAAGATGCTATGATTTTCCCTAATGCATGTAGCATCAATTTGGTTGAAGTCCATATAATCAAGGGTTCATATGCAAACCCCAAATTAAGTATATATCATGCCATTATTACGTTTTCACTTATACAGCAAGTATAAGTTGGTTTTTCATGCATGAAACTGGCATAAATGGATTCCTTGCATTTTTCTGATGATTTTTCATATATAAATTATTTCATTCTGAGCTACGGTTTAAATTCTATGATTTTTAGAAGTTTTAACTATTTTCTGAAATTTCCTAATTTATTTTAAATCCAGAAAATAGCTTATTGCATCAGCATGACGTCACAGAGGCGTCAGTAGGGCTGACCAGGTCAAACCTGACGTGTGGGGACCACACGTCAGTGACACTGGGGTTAACCCCGGGTCAAACCCGCACTGACCAGGGTTGACTTGGCTCTGGGGCCCACTGTCAGCGGCTGGTGGGGTGGCTAATGGTGGGGATTAGCGCTAATTAAGCCACCATGTCAGCCTCGCCAGAGTTCGGCCGGCGACGACCAAACCGCGCGGCGGTGCTTCGCCGAAATGGGCTACATGCGGTGGAAGAGCGCGCGGAGACCACCGGGGCGTAGCCCGTCGTCGTCCGCATCCAGTGGAGCATGTGGGATGAGCTGGGGAGGCCGGAGCTCACCAGAATGGAGCTCGCGGCGGCTGCCGGAGTTCGGGGCTGGTGCGGGTTAGCGCTGCGGTGTGCTAACGAGCGAGACGAAGGTCTGGCGGGGTGCTACGCGTTGCGGGGAGCAAGTTGGACTCGCCGGGGTGACCATTTGGTCGCCGGAGCTGCGCCGACGACGAGCTCAAGCGGCAGCGGCTACGATTGTCAAGGGGGCGACGTCTACGGCTCGAAATCGAAGGGAGGAAGGAGGGGATCCACGCAGGAGCTCACAGCGGTTCGTTCGGTGGCCTCAGCGAGCTCGGGGAAGCGTCGGAGCGGGCGCACGGTCGCCGGCAATCTCGGTGGCCCGAGGTTGAAGAAGACGGTGGTGAGGGCGTCCGGTGGCGTCCGGCGTCGCTTGGCTTGGCGAGGAGGTCGAGAACGAGGTAGCAGAGCTACTGGGCACGTCGAGGGGTCGAGGGGGAGGCTCTGGGTGCGGCAACGGTGAGCGGCAGCGGCGGCTGCGTTCGGTGCGTGCGAGGGAGAGAGCCATGGGAGAGGATGGGGACGAGAGAAAGCGAGAGAGAGTCGGGGGATCGCATGGCGTCCTCAGGGCGACGGGGAGACATGCAGGGAGGCAGGAGGTGGCCGACGCGTGGCCGGCGCGCGGCGAGCACGCGCCCCTGCCTTCTTGCACGAGGAGGGAGATGACTGGTATGGCCAGTCAGCTGGGCCGGCTTGTTGGGCCAGAGCAGGTGGGCCACCAGGTGAGGCCAGGTACGATTCCCTTTCTCTCTTTTATTTTGTTTTTGTTTTCTATTTTCTGACATTTGTTTTGTATCTAAAAGAAATGTTAAAACATTTCCATAAATGCTGAAAATAATTGTGGCATCTAGATATAATATTGTAGAGGCCCTCACCAATTCCCAACATTTTTGGAGCCATTAAAATATTTATATAATTTAAACAGCTCCAAATCAAATATTTATGCATTGATTCAAAAATCCAAAATGTGTAGCAAAAATGTGCATCACCTCTAGTTGTTGTTCCCAACATTATCCAAAGAGCATGCACATTTTTGGAGAGCATTTTGGGTTCATTGAAAATCCATTTTAAAGTTGAACCTATTGGAAAAAACTTTGGTGCTAGGGTTTGCAAGTTTCCCCATTTCAAATTCATTTGAAATTTAAACATGATGCACAAAGCAAGCCTAGGATCATACCAGAACTAGGGATGTGACAACTCGCCCCCACTTGAAAAAATCTCGTCCCGAGATTCAGGAGTTGGCGGAAAGAAAGCAGGGTACTCAAGTCGAAGACGATCTTCTCGCTCCCAAGTAGCTTCTCTCTCGGAATGATGAGACCATTGAACCTTGAGAAACTTGATGTTATGACATTGAGTGACACGCTCTGCTTGATCCAGAATGCGAACGGGGTACTCTCGATACGTAAGGTTATCTTGGAGATCAACCGTTTCGTGGTCCACTCCGCGGATGGGATCCGAGAAGCAACGCCTGAGTTGAGAGACATGGAAGACATCATGAACTCGAGAAAGATGTGGGGGTAGTTCCAACTGGTAGGCAACTTCTCCTCGTTTAGCGAGAATGCGAAAAGGACCAATGTAGCGAGGAGCCAACTTGCCCTTGATACCAAAACGATGGGTACCCTTCAAAGGAGTAACCCGAAGGTAAGCCTTGTCGTCAACTTCATAAGCCACTTCCTTATGACGACGGTCATACTGGCTCTTTTGACAAGATTGGGCTGTTTTCAAATTCTCACGAATGATGCGAACTTGCTCTTCTGCCTCCTGGATCATATCCGGTCCAAAGAATTGTCTTTCACCGGTTTCTGACCAGTTCAAAGGTGTTCGACATCTTCGTCCATACAGAATCTCAAAGGGTGCTTTCTTAAGACTGGATTGGTAGCTATTGTTATAAGCAAACTCGGCAAAGGGAAGACATTTCTCCCAATCCATACCAAATGAGATAACGCAAGCTCTAAGCATGTCTTCAAGAATTTGGTTGACCCTTTCCACCTGACCACTTGACTGAGGATGGAAAGCGGTACTGAAAGAAAGATGGGTGCCCATGGCAGTTTGGAAACTTTCCCAGAAATGAGAGGTGAAAAGACTGCCACGGTCTGAATTGATCTCTAGCGGAACACCATGGAGTGACACTATTCGGGAGATATATAAGTCAGCAAGCTGACTAGCAGTGATACTCTCTCGAACAGGTAGGAAGTGAGCCACTTTGGAGAGACGATCAATGACTACGAAGATAGCATTATTTCCTTTCTTTGTCCTGGGAAAGCTGGTGATGAAGTCCATACCAACTTTGTCCCATTTCCACTCGGGAATAGCTAAAGGTTGAAGGGTGCCAACAGGTCTTTGATGCTCTGCCTTAACACGACGACAAACGTCACAGTTGGCAATAAACTGAGCGATTTCTCTCCTCATCCTAGTCCACCAGAACCTCTGGCGTAGGTCCTGATACATCTTTGTACTACCGGGATGAATCATGAGAGGGGATTCATGGGCCTCCTTAAGGATCAGTTGCTGCATCTGTTGACATTTGGGAACCACCAAACGGTTTCCAAAGTAAACAACACATCGTTCTTCCATAGAGAAACAGCCAGCAACTCCCTTGGAAATATTCTTCTTGATCCAGGAAATTCCCGTATCATGCTTCTGAGCCTCTATGATCTGATCCGTAAGGGTAGGTTTTGCTACCAAGGTAGAAAGGGAACCATGAGGAGCTATGTGAAGGTTAAGCTTACAGAATTCCTCATGGAGGGGTGGTTGACATTGTTGCAACATGAGGTTGTTGCAATAGGATTTACGACTTAAAGCATTAGCCATGACATTGGCTTTGCCTGGGGTGTAGGTGATTCCTAAGTCATAATCCGAGATCAACTCCAACCAACGTCTCTGTCTGAGATTCAGATCCGGTTGGGTGAAGATATACTTGAGACTCTGATGGTCAGTGTAGATTTCGCAACGGTTACCAAGAAGGTAATGTCGCCAAGTCTTAAGTGCATAGACTACGGCTGCAAGCTCCAGATCATGTGTAGGATAATTTTCCTCATGTGGATGCAACTGTCGAGATGCATAGGCAATCACATGACGATCCTGCATAAGAATGCAACCTAGTCCTTGACGTGAAGCATCACAATAAGTAACAAAGTCTTTAGTGAAATCCGGTGGCATGAGTATGGGCGCAGAAGTCAGGCGTCTTTTCAGTTCCTGAAAACTGTGCTCACACTGTGGGGTCCACTCAAACCTTTTATCTTTCTTGAGAAGCTCCGTGAGGGGTTTGGCCACTTTGGAGAAGTTTTCAACGAAGCGGCAACAATAACTGGCTAGACCAAGGAAACTCCTAACTTGTTTGACCGTTTTGGGTGGAGTCCAATCGAGAACGGCTTTGACTCTCTCGGGATTGAAAGCAATGCCCTTACAAGAGATCACGTGGCCCAAATAGGTCACTTCTGGCAACCAAAATTCACACTTGGAGAACTTGGCATAAAGGCGGTGCTCTCTGAGTTTTTCTAACACGGGTCTAAGATGTTTGGCATGCTATTCCTCATTCTTCGAGTAAATAAGAATATCATCGAGATAAACCACGACGAACTTATCTAAGTACTCCATAAAGATCGAGTTCATCAAGCGGGAGAAAGTAGCTGGAGCATTGGTTAGGCCGAAAGACATCACGGTGTACTTGTATTGACCATAACGAGTGACAAAGGCCGTTTTGGGGATGTCCCCATTTTTGATCTTGATTTGGTGGTAGCCTAACCTCAAATCCATCTTGGAAAAGACTGAGGATCCAGCGAGCTGATCATACAGGTCGTTGATCCTGGGGAGCGGATACTTGTTCTTTATCGTGACCAAATTAACGGGACGATAATCTACAACCATCCGATCCGTACCATCCTTCTTCTTGACGAAGAGGACAGGACAAGCCCAAGGAGAAGAACTGGGACGGATGAAACCCTTTTGCAAGGACTCATCAAGTTGTTTCTTAAGCTCGGCTAACTCCAAAGGTGCCATCTTGTATGGTCTCCTAGAGATTGGAACAGTTCCTGGGATAAGTTCTATGACAAACTCTACATCTCTGTCAGGTGGGACACCTGGCAGTTCTTCTGGAAAGACATCTGGAAAGTCACGGACTACCGGAATATCTTCAAGGTCTGGAAGAGGACTGGCATTAAGAGAATAGAGTTGACGCCTTGCAACTCTAGTGGAGACAGTGACTATTTTTCCAGATGTATATGTAAGTTGAACAGATCTGGTGTCACAATCTATCTTGGCATGATGAGCTGTCATCCAGTCCATACCCAAGATGATGTTAATATCTGAGGACTTGAGAGATATCAAAGAAGCAAGGAATACCAGTCTGTCAACAAGGATTTCATTACCATGGCTTACCTTGGAGGTTTGCCATTTGGAACCAGGAGTCTGGATTATTAGTGGAGTCGGTATATCACAAAATGACATGTCGTGCAACCGAGCATAACCTTCGGATATGAAGGAGTGGGATGCTCCAGTATCGAACAGAACTGAAGCTGGGTGACAATTGACAAGAAGTGTACCCAGTACGACGTCGGGATCATCTTGAACTTATGTAGCTAAGACATGGTGCACACATGCTCATTCAATGGAGGCTGGCTTGGTAGTGATCATCTTGACTGATGTCTTTTCACGGCCAACAGACCTCTTAGACTGGGGTGGAGCATAACTGGACTGAGGGCAGTCACGTGCATAGTGTCCTGGTTCTCCGCAGGTAAAGCAAGTTCCTGGGGTAGGACGTGGACCTACATTGGCAAGTGGTCCACTAATAGGCCTGGGTGGAGCACGTTGCTGAGTTGGGTGAGGCGCCACATCGGATGGCCTCGGTGCATATCCAGGTGGAAGAGCCGAGTTCGGAATCCAAATCCGTCGCTTCTGAGAGCCAGAGCGGGAGGAAGAACCCAGATCACGGTTGTGCTTTCGAGACTCCTTGTAAGTGAGTTGAGCTGTCTCTGCATTAATGTCCTTGTTCACAAGAGCCTGGAAAGTATCACAATGATGCAGGTGGAGATCACGACGCAACTTAGGGTTGAGACCCTTCCGGAACCTAGCCTACTTCTTAGCGTCCGTGGACACTTCTTCTGTAGCATAGCGGGCGAGGTTTTCAAACTCTCTACTGTAAGCATCAACAGGCAGCTTACCCTGGGTAAAACTACAGAACTCTTCCCTCTTGCGGTCAATCAGAGCCTGAGGAATGTGGTGCTCACGAAAAGCCTTGGTGAAATCTTTCCACGTAGGAAACTGGCCAGCTGGAAGCATAGCCTCATAGCTCTGCCACCAAATACTAGCAGGACCTTCCAGGTGATAGGTAGCATAGGTGACCTTGTCACCTTCAGCTACGTTCGCATAATGCAACTTGTGAGTGATGCTTCGGAGCCAGTCATCCGCATCGAGTGGCTCAATGGAATGATGAAAGGTGGATGGTTTCAGACCAATGAAGTCGGTGATGGAAACCAACTTCTTACGCTGATGTGCGGTGTTCTGCTCAATCTGTGCTAGCAAGCGGTTAGTCTCACGCTTGTTCCTCTCGGATGCTAACAAGAACTCTGTCATCAAAGGCTGGTCAGGAGGATCCTCGTCCCTACCATCTCCGGGGTTCTTGCTATGAGCAACTGAACCTCGGTTAGCAGACGACATCCTAGCACAGAAACCAAGGAAACAAGGATGGAATTAACATCGACATAAGGATGCGGAATGTAATGCAAAAGCATTGGAAACTCTTGAAATCCCGAGACAATTTCGGCAGCATAACGGCTGTAAATGCTCAAAAGGATTTTTGAGACATTCATCAAAGGAATAGCATAATCAATCAGCATCATAATATCAAGGTTCTGGGTCAAACTGAGGACACACGGAAGTAGTAGAACTGTACGGAGACACAACCCAACAATCCTAAGACTTTACGGTTTAGTAACACGTCATCCTGAGAGATAGAGGAGAAGCCTAGGCCTTAACCCTCGTAGAGAAGAAGAGGCTGACTCGAAAAGAATGACATGAGGTAGAGGAGTAAAAGAGCCTTACGTTCCCTTCCACAATCAATTCCCTTATATAACTAAAGCATTTCTAGACTCAACTTCGGCCAGTTTGGCTTGGTAATCCTATAGTCAGTCAGGCTCTGATACCAACACTGTAGGGACCCCGATCCTAAGTCACACCGATCTAGCATGTAACACTTCATATCACTTTGCGGCTTCACGCACGGTATTCCCACGGGTGCCACCTTACCTGGCCCGGGACCGTTTGCGCCTTTTGGCTCACGTATATGATAGTGTTGCTAGCATCCATATGACAGAGAACCCAGGCCGACATGACTAGTCGTGAACCCAAAGTGACACTAACTTACAGGGACAGGCATACATGAATCAACCACGAGCATGTCGGTCAACAGCGTACGAATCCGGGCTGTAGCACTGGGCTAACAGGACTCCGGATGTCACCACGTGACATTTCCCGAAGGGACAGACACAGGAACGAAGTGATTCACATGCCGGCCAGTCAAGTGTTCTGGAGCAGTAGTGCTGGGCTAGCAGGACTCCGGTGAACCGGGCTGTAGCGGACTACTATGGCTCCTGGAAGCACAAGACTACATTTCCCCATAAGAGAGGCTACCAGAGGTAAACAACTAGGTTGTCGGATCCCACACATAGCAATACACATTACACGTACGCATGACATGCAGGTATGTGCGGTACAACATGGCATCACAACATAACTCAAACTCATATAGATAAAGGCCCAGAAGAGCCACATAGCATTCAATACAAACAGGGGTCTCATGACCCATCATTCAGAGCATACAAGCAACGAAAGCATTACATGTCTGAGTACAGACAACTACAAAAGGAAAAGACTAGGAAGCCTGACTAAACACGACCCTCCCAAGGGTACAAGATCGTAGCTGGGATACAAGCTACTCGTCGAAGTCACTAGTGTAACCAACTGCAAAACATAAATAAGCAAACGTGAGTACAAAGGTACTCAGCAAGTCTTACATCAGAACTATCTACATATGCAACATTATCAACAAAAGGGGGGTGGTGGAGTTTTAACAGCAGCAAGCCAGCTTTGACTCAGTGGCTAACCTATACTACGAGTATCATAAACTTCTTTGAGGTAAGAAGACGCACACGAGTCCACATGTTCACCATATCAATACTCCACTATGGATCCGTTCCCGTCTTCCTATGAGAAGGCCATCCATAGCACTCACGCATATCTTGCGTATTTTAGAGTATCCACTTCAAGTTGTCTATGTACTACATAAGTTCTCCAAGTTTCCATATCCGAGGAAAACGGCTATTCGAATAGATGATATTGACCCTGCATGTGTTTACTTCTTCACACATGCTCTCGCCACTTATAGCTCTGTACACGTCATGTACCTCGGCAACCTTCAAGTGGAAGCCGGGCGAGGGTGTCGGCCACGACCTGACTAACCACACGAGTCTCTCGTCCAGGTTTATCGCCTATTCGAGTTCCATCCGCAAGGAGTTCCGGCCGAAGTCTCTAGTACGGCCCCAAACGATGTGTGCAGGGTTCCCAAGCCCACCATCCGGGTGCCACTTGGTACACCGTGCCATGGTGCCTAGTCTGTCCCAAGCCCGTCCCGTCGGACACCACCTGGTAGACAAGTAGCACTACCTACAAGCGCCAGAAACTAGTTGCAACTCCTGGACAGAGATCAAGTGGATTAATAAGCCGAGAGGGGCCGGATGACCGGAACCCAATGTGTGGTAGTAACTGGACTTGGATAACATACACAGAACTCAGTGCTTAGGGACGGTTCCAATGATTAAACCCACCATGTACTCCTACATGGCCTCTCATCGCTACCTTTAGCAAAACGTGTTCACACACTTAGCCTTTATCGGTAGGACATGTTCACCACTCTGATTCATTCCCGATGAATCAGACCTGACACAACTCTAAGCATAGCTGGCATAAAGAAAAACAAGAATGGATGAGCAGGCACATCAAGGCTCAAGCAACTCCTACTCATCCTAGTGGGTTTCAACTATTTACTATGGCAATGACAGGTCATGCAGAGGAATGGGTTCAACTACCGCAGCAGAAAATAGCAGTTTGAATCGTTGTTGTCCTAATGCAGTAAAGGGAGCAGGAGCGAGAGAGTGGGATTTATCGAGATGCTCAAGGGGCTTTGCTTGCCTGATAGATCCACGAAGAAGCACTGCTCCTCAGACAGGTACTCGGAACACCTTCCGGAGTAGAACCTATCGAGAGGGAATGGTGCCGGCAATCAATAAACAACCATATGCAACAATATGATGCATGAAGATGACATTTCAAAGATGCTATGATTTGCCCTAATGCATGTAGCATCAATTTGGTTGAAGTCCATATAATCAAGGGTTCATATGCAAACCCCAAATTAAGTATATATCATGCCATTATTACGTTTTCACTTATACAGCAAGTATAAGTTGGTTTTTCATGCACGAAACTGGCATAAACGGATTCCTTGCATTTTTTTGATGATTTTTCATATATAAATTATTTCATTCTGAGCTATGGTTTAAATTCTATGATTTTTAGAAGTTTTAACTATTTTCTGAAATTTCCTAATTTATTTTAAATCCAGAAAATAGCTTATTGCGTGAGTGTGACGTCATAGAGGCGTCAGCAGGGTTGACCAGGTCAAACTTGACGTGTGGGGACCACACGTCAGTGACACTGGGGTTAACCCCGGGTCAAACCCGCACTGACCAGGGTTGACTTGGCTCTGGGGCCCACTGTCAGCGGCTGGTGGGGTGGCTAATGGTGGGGATTGGCGCTAATTAAGCCGCCACGTCAGGCTCGCCAGAGTTCGGTCGGCAATGCCCAAACCGCGTGGCGGTGCTTTGCCGGAATGGGCTACAGGCGGTGGAAGAGCGCGCGGAGACCACCAGGGCGTAGCCCGTCATCGTCCGCATCCAGTGGAGCATGTGGGATGAGCTGGGGAGGCCGGAGCTCACCGGAATGGAGCTCACGGCGGCTGCCGGAGTTCGGGGCTAGTGCGGGTTAGCGCTGCAGTGTGCTAACGAGCGAGGCGAAGGTCTGGCGGGGCGCTACGCATTGCGGGGAGCAAGTTGGACTCGCCGGGGTGACCATTTGGTCGCCGAAGCTGCGCCGACGACGAGCTCAACCGGCGGCGGCTACGGTCGTCAAGGGGGCGACGTCTACGGCTCGAAATCGAAGGGGAGGAAGGAGGGGATCCACGCAGGAGCTCACAGTGGTTCGTTCGGTGGCCTCAGCGAGCTCGGGGAAGCGTCGGAGCGGGCGCATGGTCGTCGGCGATCTCGGTGGCCCGAGGTTGAAGAAGACGGCGGTGAGGGTGTCCGGCGGCGTCCGACGTTGTTTGGCTTGGCGAGGAGGTCGAGAAGAAGGTAGCGGAGCTACTGGGCACGTCGAGGGGTCGAGGGGGAGGCTCTGGGTGCGGCAACGGTGAGCGGCGGCGGCGGCTGCGTTCGGTGCGTGCGAGGGAGAGAGCCAGGGGAGAGGATGGGGACGAGAGAAAGCGAGAGAGAGTCGGGGGATCACGTGGCGTCCTCAGGGCGACGAGGAGACATGCAGGGAGGCAGGAGGTGGCCGGCGCGAGGCCGGCGCGCGGCGAGCACGCGCCCCTGCCTTCTGGCGCGAGGAGGGAGATGACTGGCGTGGCCAGTCAGCTGGGCCGGCTTGTTGGGCCAGAGCAGGTGGGCCGCCAGGTGAGGCCAGGTACGATTCCCTTTCTCTCTTTTATTTTGTTTTTGTTTTCTATTTTCTGACATTTGTTTTGTATCTAAAAGAAATGTTAAAACATTTCCATAAATGCTGAAAATAATTTTGGCATCTTGATATAATATTGTAGAGGCCCTCACCAATTCCCAACATTTTTGGAGCCATTAAAATATTTATATTATTTAAACAGCTCCAAATCAAATATTTATGCATTGATTCAAAAATCCAAAATGTGTAGCAAAAATGTGCATCACCTCTGGTTGTTGTTCCCAACATTATCCAAAGAGCATGAACATTTTTGGAGAGCATTTTGGGTTCATTGAAAATCCATTTTAAAGTTGAACCTATTGGAAAAAACTTTGGTGCTAGGGTTTGCAACTTTCCCCATTTCAAATTCATTTGAAATTTAAACATGATGCACAAAGCAAGCCTAGGATCATACCAGAACTAGGGATGTGACACTGACGAACTTCAAGAACAGCAAGGAAACCCTAATGGATCTAGGAAACGAAGGGGGAAAGGACTTACTGCGACCATGGAGGCAACGAAATGACGTTGTGGAACTCTGGTGTGAACAGGTTGATGCAGCGGCCAGCGACGAAGCTGAGGCGAGGTTCGAAGATGACGGCGGCGCTCGAGTCCGGGGTCGTCGAGAGGAAGAAGAAGGGATGAATGGATAGCGGAAAGAAGAGAAAGGGGTCCTCTGTCCCTATTTATAAGGTGAAGCGATAAAACGGCAAGTGGGTGAATCGTGGAGCCCAAACAGTGGATAAGTTAATAAAGGTATCGCCTCGGCGACCGAATACACATTAAATGAAGAGAATCTTCGACATCAACGATGGATGACGTCAGGGCAGTTTATCATAATCTGGAAGTATGACATCACGGCGGTTTACAAGATCGAGGTGAAGATATGATGGAAGATTTTTTCTAAGTATAGAAGATTGACATGAACAAGTTCAAACCAATCTGGGGCCTAATGTTGGGGATATTACTAATGGAGGTAAACCGGCCTTATGAAGCCGGGTTGAGTCCTTGAAGATTAGAAGCCCATGAAGATGGAAGGATGATGGCGATTCATGGAGGCCCAAGGCCCAAAGGCGGGTTAAAGCCTATGAATGTAAACCGACTTAGTCATGTAACTTGTATTGTAAGATAGGAAGGATACAGACTGAACTGGATATGTTTATGATCCGGCTTCGGGACTCTATAAACCGGCGGGCGTCAACCTATGTATATAAAGGGACGACCTGGCGGCGGTTTAGGGACAGACAACAACTCGAGAGCCAGACAAAGCGGATTCGCTCCCTGGCCTTCGAAACCCTAGCAATACCAATCACAACTAGACGTAGGCTTTTACCTTCCTCGAAGGGGCCGAACTAGTATAAAATTCCACGTGTCCCCTTGTCCGGTTTAACCCCTTTAAGCTAACCCGTAGCGATGGCTCCACGACTAAGTCCTTTCACAGGGACATCTGTCGTGACAAACCCACGACAGGTTGTATTTATCCTCCACGGTTTAGAGGCTGACTTGTGGGCCTAGCAAGTTGACACGTACACAATCAAGAGATGATTGTACATGGAGAGGATGACAGCAGGGACCCGCCAAGGTCATGGCAGTACGCAAGCAAGTGCCTCCTTATTTCAAGCCAATAAAAAATGGCTCCTCCTAGTGGATTTCTGACATCTGGGTCCCATGCCATTGTCAACGTAGTCAATAAACGAGAGAATTGCACAACGAGCGGCTGACACCAGGGACCCAGCAGCTCACCCAGTTATTTTTGTTTTGAGTTAATTTGATAAATGCCACTCCAAATCTGGTGTATCCGAGAAATGCCACTGCAATTTCCAAACTTTGAAAAATGCCATTTCTAGTGGCATTTTTCGAAGTCTGGAGTGGCGTTTTTCAAAGTTTGCAAAAATTGCAGAGGCATTTTTATGAATCGCCATAATTGGAGTTGCATTTATCTAATTTGTTTTTGAGACGGAAGCAAGGTGTTAACTGGGTTGTGCGGGACACTCTGGCCTGTCTAGACAGCCTTTTCTTTTATGTTTACCACAGACCAGCCCAGTAGTTTTTTTTCTTTCTGAAAATGGCTAGCCCAGTTCTTTGTGATTTGTCAAGTAAGTCGCTTTATCAGGCCTGTTGGGCTACAACTCTTTCAAGACGAGGAGAGCTTCATTCGGCTGGTCGAGAAAATGGCCTATCAGTAATGATAAATGTGATGTACATTTTTAAAACACATCAAACCGGCAATTATTTTCAAATATCTTTTTTTCATTTTGAGATTTTAAATTGCATTGATTTTTATGCGTGGACAATTTATTGGATTTTATATTGATATACATTTATTTTTAAAATCAGTCTGAATGTGACTCGAAATTTTGGGATTAAAAACAGTTCAGACCGCACCGACATATGCAGAATTTCGTATAATTTTTTAACCGTGGCCACAATATGGGCTGTAATGCTAACATAAAGAATATGGGCTCCAAAAAAACCCATAAGAATTAGCAAATGGGCTATAAATTATTTGAAATAATGGCAGATGGGCTGTATGCTATTTTCCACAGATTTGAGGCTTTCCACATATGGCATGTATACTGTTGGATGTCCATCCAATGGCCGTCGTGCTTCTTCAATCTCTGCTCTTCCTGCTCCAGCCGCTCAAACAAGCGCCGGCGGGACTGCCTGCTCCCTCCTCCCCGCGGTCGGCTGTGCTGCCGCGCAGGCCTCACTGCCCCACCGTACTCCCATCGCTGGCCTAGCCATCCCTCTACTCACCCACACCTGCTATTATTCTCCGGCGACGACAGACGAACCAGTAAACCCTCGTACAGTCGTACTCCCCTTCGCGTGGGAAACAAAAACAACGGCCGAGTCTTCCCTGCCTCCGTGTCATTCCCTTCCTAGGCCTCGCCGTCGTCCACCACCCTGGTGCTCTCGGTGTGGCGTGGTCAGCGTGGTCAACGACCGACATGCATCTGAAGTGGACTGTACGTGGAGAGGCTGACAGCTGGGTCCACGGCCGCACACAAGGAAATGCCTCCTTATTATGCGCAAAATAATGATTTCCTCCACCTGACATCTGGGACCCACCGAAACGGCCTCTGTATTTCACGAAAAAAAAACGTTACCGCCGCTGACAGCTCGGACCCACCAGCTATATCTTCGCACGCAAGGAAGTGCCTCCTTATTACGCACAAAAAAATGAATACTCCCCCTGCTAGCTGGGACCCAGTATAGTGGGCCTACTAAGTTGACGGGGACGAAGGGCTTTGTCAACTTAGTCAATATGCACGATTCTAGCTCGACTGACCGTACGATGTCCATCCAACGGCCGTAGTGCTTCTTCAACCTCTGGTCTTCTTTCTCCAGCCGCCCAAAGCAGCGCCGGTCGTTCCGCCTGCTCCTGCCTCCTGTGGCCGGCTGTGCTGCCGCGGAGGCCTCACCGCCCCCATACTACTCCCACCGCTGGCCAGGCCATCCCTCCACTCCACTCACCCACACCCCCTGTTATTCTGCGGCAACGGCAGCGCAGCCGAACCAGTGAACCCTCGTACTCCTCTCCGCGTGGGCATCCACTGCCGCGTCTTTTCTGGCTCCGCGTCGTCCCCTTCCTAGGCCTCGCCATCGTCCAGCGCCGTGGTGCTGTCGGTGCGGCGTGGTCAATGTGGTCAACGACCGAATTCCATTGGAAGAATACTGTACGTGGAGAGGCTGATAGCTGGGTCCACGACAGCTGCAAGGAAGTGCCTCCTTATTACGCGGAAAATAATTATTCCTCCACCTGACAGCAGGGACCCATCGGACGCCCACCAGTATATCGCAAAAAAAAGTTTGCCCCTGACTACTGGGACCCACCCGACGGGCCATCGTATTTCGCGAAAAAAACGTTCCCCCTGCTGTCAGCTCGGACCCACCGGAAGTGCCTCCTTATTACACACAAAAAAAATGAATACCCCCTTGCTAGCTGGGACCCACCTTGGTGAGAGGCTGACTTGTGGGCCTACTAAGTTGACAGGGATGGAGGGCATTGTCAACTTAGTCAATATGCACGATTCTAGCTCCAGTGACCGTACGATGTCCATCCAACGGTCGTAGTGCTTCTTCAACCTCTGGTCTTCTTGCTCCAGCCGCCCAAACCAGCGCCGGTAGTGCCTCGTGCTCCTGCCTCCCGTGGCCGGCTGCGATGCGGCGGAGGCCTCACCGCCCCCTACTACTCCCACCGCTGGCCAAGCCATCCCTCTACTCACCCACACCCCCTGTTATTCTGCGGCGATGGCAGCCTCACACCGCAGTGAACCAGTGAACCCTCATACTCCTCTACGCGTGGGCATCCACTGCCGCGTCTTCCCCGGCTCCGCATCGTCCCCTTCCTAGGCCTCGCCATCGTCCACCGCCCTGGTACTCTTGGTGCGGCGTGGTCAACATGGTCAAGGAACGACTTCCATCGGACGTGGACTATACGTGGAGAGGTCAAGCTGGGTCCATGGCCGCAGCAAGGAAGTGCCTCCTTATTACGTGCAAAATAAGTATTCCTCCACCTGACAGCGGGGACCCACCGGACGGGCCACCATATTTCGCCCCCCTGACTGCTGGGACCCACCAGCTACATCTTCGCACGCAAGGAAGTGCCTGACAGTCGGGACCCACCTGGTCGAAGCGTACGTAGCGTTGTCATTCTGGTCGTGAACGTGTACGTACATATATATATATATATATATATATATATATATATATATATATATATATATATACTGGTGGATGTAGAGGCGCGCACGTGTCATAATAGAGGCGGCCAGGGTGCAAGAAAGAAAATATGGCCACGTATGTGTACATACGGGCGGGGTCTCGAACGCCTACTCGGGCATACGTACGGCGAGGGCTCGTTGACATGGCTGGGTGGGAACGGAGAAATAGCGTCATCGTCGTGTTCATGGGGAGGCAACAGAATGCGTCATGTTCATGGGGAGGCAATGGAACATGTGGGAGCCAACCGGTTGGGTCGGAACGGAATGCATGGTCGTGTTCATCGAGAGGTCTTGGACGGAACAGGTGATGGAAACGAGGCCTGGCATACCGCACAACGGAGGAAACGGACCTCCTACGTTCGAAACGGGGTCCTGTTGATCGGGAGGGGTCTGGCGTACCACAAAACGGAGGAAACGGACCTCCTACGATCGACACGGGGGTCCTGTTGATCGGGAGGGGTGTGGCGTACCGCAAAACGGACGAAACGGACTTGTGTTGGAGCGCTACGGTCGAAACGGGGGTCTTGTTCATCGGAAGGCATGTAGCGTACCGCAAAACGGGACTGCACGGGATACTGTTCATCTCCACCGTCGACCCCCTCCAGCCTCCACGAGCTACTGTTCATCCACCGTCGACCACCTCCAGCCTCCACCTGCGACTGTTCATCCACGGGCTCCTGTTCATCCAGCCTCCACCGCGCGCTACTCCACCGGCTACTGTTCAACCAGCCCTCTCCACGGGCTCCTGTTCAACCACCCCTCCACGGGCTACTGTTCATCCTGCCCTCCACCGTCTACTGTTCATCCTGCCCTCTGATACGTCTCCAACGTATCTACAATTTTTTATTGCTCCATGCTATATTATCTACTGTTTTGGACTATATTGGGCTTTATTTTCCACTTTTATATTATTTTTGGGACTAACCTATTAACCGGAGGCCCAGCCCAGAATTGCTGTTTTTTGCCTATTTTCAGTGTTTCGAAGAAACGAAATATCAAACGGGGTCCAAACGGAATAAAACCTTCGGGAACGTGATTTTCTCACCGAACGTGATCCAGGAGACTTGGACCCTACGCCAAGGCATCAGAGAAGCGGTCACGAGGGTGGGGGGCACCCCCCCTAGGGCGCGCCCCCTGCCTCGTGGGCCCCTCGGAGCTCCACCGACGTACTTCTTCCTCCTATATATACCTACGTACCCCCAAACGATCAGAACAGGAGCCAAAAACCTAATTCCACCGCCGCAACTTTCTGTATCCACAAGATCCCATCTTGCGGCCTGTTCCGGAGCTCCGCCGAAAGAGGGCCGTCATCACTGAGGGCTTCTACATCATCATAGCCTCTCCGATGAAGTGTGAGTAGTTTACCTCAGACCTTTGGGTCCATAGTTAGTAGCTAGATGGCTTCTTCTCTCTTTTTGGATCTCAATACAAAGTTCTCCCCCTCCCTCGTGGAGATCTATTCGATGTAATCTTCTTTTTGCGGTGTGTTCATTGAGACCGATGAATTGTGGGTTTATGATCAAGTCTATCTATGAATAATATTTGAATCTTCTCTGAATTCTTTTAAGTATGATTGGTTATCTTTGCAAGTCTCTCCGAATTATCCGTTTGGTTTGGCCAACTAGATTGGTAGTTCTTGCCATGGGAGAAGTGCTTAGCTTTGGGTTCGATCTTGCGGTGTCCTTTCCCAGTGACAAAAGGGGCAGCAAGGCACGTATTGTATCGTTGCCATCGAGGATAACAAGATGGGGTTTATTTCATATTGGATGAATTTATCTCTCTACATCATGTCATCTTGCTTAAGGCGTTACTCTGTTTTTAACTTAATACTCTAGATGCATGCTGGATAGCGGTCGATGAGTGGAGTAATAGTAGTAGATGCAGAATCGTTTTGGTCTACTTGTCACGGATGTGATGCCTATATACATGATCATGCCTAGATATTCTCATAACTATGCTCAATTCTGTCAATTGCTCAACAGTAATTTGTTCACCACCGTAGAATACTTATGCTCTTGAGAGAAGCCACTAGTGAAACCTATGGCCCCCGGGTCTATTCTCATCATATCAATCTCCATCACTTTAATCTTACTTTGCTTTTTACTTTGCCTTTTAGTTTTCACTTTGCATCTTTATACCAAAAATACCAAAAATATTATATCTATTAGATCTCACTCTCGTAAGTGACCGTGAAGGGATTGACAACCCCTAATCACGTTGGTTGTGAGTAGCTATCATTTTGTGCAGGTACGAGAGACTTGAGTGTGGCCTCCTACTGGATTGATACCTTGGTTCTCAAAAACTGAGGGAAATACTTGCGCTACTCTGCTGCATCATCCCTTCCTCTTCGGGGAAAATCCAACGCAAGCTCAAGAGGTAGCAAGAAGAATTTCTGGCACCATTGCCAGGGAGTCTACGCAAAAAGTCAACATACCAAGTACCCATCACAATCCCTATCTCTCGCATTACATTATTTGCCATTTGCCTCTTGTTTGCCTCTCCCCCACTTCACCCTTGCTGTTTTATTCGCCCTCTCTCTCTATCCTCCCTCTCTATTTGCCACTTTTGCCCGTTTGCTTTTGTTTGCCCGTGTGTTGGATTGCTTGCTTGTCGCTTTGTCTGAAGTTGGGGAAGTTATTGCCAATATGGGCGACAATAATGTCATAGAAAATTCTGATGCTCCGGCTGAAGAACCCCCTACCTATCATACAAAAAGATTTCGAATCGGTAGTGGTAATATTATTGAAAAAGGAGTCATCCAAGTTTTTTTTACTTGTGTTGGTGCTTTGCCCTCGATGGGCGGTTCTATTCTTCATAGAACTAGTAGTCTTGCTGACGCTATTGCCATGCTTATCGCTGAACTTGAAAGGCAATTTATGCATATGCACCCTTCTATACAAAGAATTTTCTTAGAATTTTCTAATATGAAACATTCTTCTGTTAAGTGTGCCGCTACTATCTTTCTGGCTCATGAATTTAGATTTATAATAAAAGAAGCCAAAGAAATCTTTGCGCACTATAGGGTGGACGCTGGTCGTCCTCCCATAGAATATATCCTCTTTAATCAAGAAGAAATTATGCGCTTTCAATCTCTTAACTATGTTGCTTTCAATGAAAATCTTAGAAAAAAGGTGCCAATCAATATTTTAATTGATAGAATCTCTGAAGTTAATGATGATTTGGCTATTAAAAACAATGAGATAGGGTGCTCTCTTGAGTTTAGACTCAGAAGGTTCTGTCAAAAGAATGCTTATAATGATGAATTGGTTGTGCAATACGAAGGGCCGAAAGAGGAACCTATACCTCCTAAAATTGATCTTGGGGACCCCTGTCCTATTAAATTTAGCCCTTTTGATTACTTTTGCTTGCCTCAAAGAAAACTTGCTGCCAAACATAGAGAATATGAAATGAGTTTCACTGATCTATCTTATTACTATGGGAATACCTAGATCTATCCTCGCTTTTATGCCTAGCTAGGGGCGTTAAACGATATCGCTTGTTGGGAGGCAACCCAATTTTATTTTTATTCCTTACTTTTTGCTCCTTTTTAGTAATAAATAAATTATTTAGCCTCTGTTTTGGTTGTGTTTTTTGTGTTTAATTAGTGTTTGTGCCAAGTAGAACCGTTGGGAAGACTTGGGGAAAGTCTTGTTGAACTTGCTGTAAAAAACAGAAACTTTAGCGCTCACGAGAACTGCTGTCATTTTTATTTGGAGAGTGCTATTTAGTCAATTCTTTTTGCAGATGATTAATAGATAAATTCCTCACGTCCAGAAATTTATTTTATAATTTTTGGGGTTCCAGATATTGCGCTAGCTACAGATTACTACAGACTGTTCTGTTTTGGCAGATTCTGTTTTTGTGTGTTGTTTGCTTATTTTGATGAATCTATGGTTAGTAAAATAGTTTATAATCCATAGAGAAGCTGGAATACAGTAGGTTTAACACCAATATAAATAAAGAATGAGTTCATTACAGTACCTTGAAGTGGTATTTTGTTTTCTTTCGCTAACGGAGCTCACGAGTTTTCTACTTTAAGTTTTGTGTTGTGAAGTTTTCAAGTTTTGGGTGAATTCTTGTGATGGATTATGGAACAAGGAGTGGCAAGAGCCTAAGATTGGGGATGCCCATGGCACCCCCAAGATAATCCAAGGACACCAAGAAGTCAAAGCTTGGGGATGCCCCGGAAGGCATCCCCTCTTTCGTCCACTTCCATCGGTAATTTACTTGGAGCTATATTTTTATTCACCAACATGATATGTGTTTTGCTTGGAGCATCTTGTATTATTTGTGTCTTTTGTTGTTAGTGTGCCACAATCATCCTTAATGTACACACCTTTTGAGAGAGCCATACATGAATTAGAATTTGATAGAATACTCTATGTGCTTCACTTATATATTTTGAGCTAAGTAGTTTTGCTCTATGTGCTTCACTTATATCTTTTGAGCGTTATAATTTTGCTCTATGTGATTCACTTAGATTTTTTAGAGCACGGTGGTGGATTTGTTTAAAATAAACTATTGATCTCTCACTCTTCACTTAAATTATTTTGAGAGTCTTAATAGCATGGTAATTTGCTTAACAATAACATGCTTGGTCTTCAAGATTTGTGAAACTTTCTTTTGAGTGTGTTGAATACTAAGAAAAGTTGGATGCTTGATAATTGTTTTGAGATGTGGAGGTAGTAATATCAAAGTCATGCTAGTAGAGTAATTGTGAATTTGGGAAGTGCTTGAGTTAAAGTTTGCAAGTCCCGTAGCATGCACGTATGGTAAACGTTATGCAACAAATTTGAAACATGAGGTGTTATTTGATTGTCCTCCTTATGAGTGGCGGTCGGGGACGAGCGATGGTCTTTTCCTACCAATTTATCCCCCTAGGAGCATGCGCGTAATACTTTGGTTTTTGATGGCTTGTAGATTTTTGCAATAAGTATATGAGTTCTTTATGACTAATGTTGAGTCCATGGATTATACGCACTCTCACCCTTCCATCCTTGCTAGCCTCTTCGGTACCGTGCATTGCCCTTTCTCACATCGAGAGTTGGTGCAAACTTCGCCGGTGCATCCAAACCCCGTGATATGATACGCTCTTTCACACATAAACCTCCTTATATCTTCCTCAAAACAGCCACCATACCTACCTATTATGGCATTTCCATAGCCATTCCGAGATATATTGCCATGCAACTTTCCACCATCCAGTTTATCATGACACATTCATCATTGTCATATTGCTTAGCATGATCATGTAGTCGACATAGTATTTGTGGTAAAGCCACCGTTCATCATTTTTTCATACTTGTCACTCTTGATTCATTGCATATCCCGGTACACCGCCGGAGGCATCCATATAGAGTCATACTTTGTTCTAGTATCGAGTTGTAATCATTTAGTTGTAAATAAATAGAAGTGTGATGATCATCATTCAATAGAGCATTGTCCCAAAAATAGAAAGGCCAAAGAAAAAAATGGCCCAAAAAAAGAAAATAAATAAAAAGGGGGCAATGCTACTATTCCCTTTTTCCACACTTGTGCTTCAAAGTAGCATCATGTTCTTCATATAGAGAGTCTCTTGAGTTATCACTTTCATATACTAGTGGGAATTTTCATTATAGAACTTGGCTTGTATATTCCAACAATGGGCCTCCTCAAGTGCCCTAGGTCTTCGTGAGCAAGCAAGTTGGATGCACACCCACTTAGTTTCTTTTGTTGAGCTTTCATACATTTATAGCTCTAGTGCATCCGTTGCATGACAATCCCTACTCCTTGCATTAACATCAATCGATGGGCATCTCCATAGCCCATCGATTAGCCTCATTGATGTGAGACTTTCTCCTTTTTTGTCTTCTCCACATAACCCCCATCATTATTCTATTCCACCTATAGTGCTATATCCATGGCTCACGCTCATGTATTGCGTGAAAGTTTATGAGTTTGAAATTATTAAGGTATGAAACAATTGCTTGGCTTGTCATCGGGGTTGTGCATGATGAGAGCATTCTTGTATGACGAAAATGGAGCATGACTAAACTATATGATTTTGTAGGGATGAACTTTCTTTGGCCATGTTATTTTAAGAAAACATAATTGCTTTGTTGGTTTGCTTGAAGTATTATTATTTTTATGTCAATATGAACTTTTGTCTTAAATCTTCCTAATCTGAATATTCATACCACAATTAAGAAGATTTACATTGAAATTATGCCAAGTAGCACTCCGCATCAAAAATTCTCTTTTTATCATTTACCTACTCAAGGACGAGCAGGAATTAAGCTTGGGGATGCCTAATACGTCTCCAACGTATCTATAATTTTTGATTGCTCCATGCTATATTATCTACTGTTTTGGACTATATTGGGCTTTATTTTCCACTTTTATATTATTTTTGGGACTAACCTATTAACTGGAGGCCCAGCCCAGAATTGCTGTTTTTTGCCTATTTTCAGTGTTTTGAAGAAACGGAATATCAAATGGAGTCCAAACGGAATAAAACCTTCGGGAACGTGATTTTCTCACTGAACGTGATCCAGGAGACTTGGACCCTACGCCAAGGCATCAGAGAGGCGGTCACCAGGGTGGGGGGCGCCCCCCCTAGGGCGCGCCCCCTGCCTCGTGGGCCCCTTGGAGCTCCACCGACGTACTTCTTCCTCCTATATATACCTACGTACCCCCAAATGATCAGAACAGGAGCCAAAAACCTAATTCCACCGTCGCAACTTTCTGTATCCACGAGATCCCATCTTGCGGCCTGTTCCGGAGCTCCACCGGAAGAGGGCCGTCATCACGGAGGGCTTCTACATCATCATAGCCTCTCCGATGAAGTGTGAGTAGTTTACCTCAGACCTTCGGGTCCATAGTTAGTAGCTAGATGGCTTCTTCTCTCTTTTTGGATCTCAATACAAAGTTCCCACCCTCTCTCGTGGAGATCTATTCGATGTAATCTTCTTTTTGCGGTGTGTTTGTTGAGACCGATGAATTGTGGGTTTATGATCAAGTCTATCTATGAATAATATTTGAATCTTCTCTGAATTCTTTTATGTATGATTGGTTATCTTTGCAAGTCTCTCCGAACTATCCATTTGGTTTGGCCAACTAGATTGGTAGTTCTTGCCATGGGAGAAGTGCTTAGCTTTGGGTTCGATCTTGCGGTGTCCTTTCCCAGTGACAGAAGGGGCAGCAAGGCACGTATTGTATCGTTGCCATCGAGGATAACAAGATGGGGTTTATTTCATATTGCATGAATTTATCTCTCTACATCATGTCATCTTGCTTAAGGCGTTACTTTGTTTTTAACTTAATACTCTAGATGCATGCTGGATAGTGGTCGATGAGTGGAGTAATAGTAGTAGATGCAGAATCGTTTTGGTCTACTTGTCACGGGCGTTATGCCTATATACATGATCATGCCTAGATATTCTCATAACTATGCTCAATTCTGTCAATTGCTCAACAGTAATTTGTTCACCCACCGTAGAATACTTATGCTCTTGAGAGAAGCCACTAGTGAAACCTATGGCCCCCGGGTCTATTCTCATCATATCAATCTCCATCACTTTAATCTTACTTTGCTTTTTTACTTTGCCTTTTACTTTTCACTTTGCATCTTTATACCAAAAATACCAAAAATATTATATCTATCAGATCTCACTCTCGTAAGTGACCGTGAAGGGATTGACAACCCCTAATCGCGTTGGTTGCGAGTAGCTATCGTTTTGTGCAGGTACGAGGGACTTGAGCGTGGCCTCCTACTGGATTGATACCTTGGTTCTCAAAAACTGAGGGAAATACTTACGCTACTCTGCTGCATCATCCCTTCCACTTCGAGGAAATCCAACGCAAGCTCAAGAGGTAGCACCCTCCACGAGGTGGTCCTGTTCATCCAGCCCTCCACGGGGTCCTGTTCATCCAGAGGCAACACCACAGGGTCCTGTTCATCCACCCCCACCGGGAACTGTTCATCCAACCCCCCTCCCCCCCGCAACGCTCACTGTTTATCCAGAGGCGGCATCAATCGGCTTCAGTTAGCAGCAGTAGCGAAGGAATTGCTCGATCGGGTTCAGTTAACAGCCATTGATCGATCGCTCAGGTTCAGTAACATGTAGCCTGCAGTGCAATCGCTCGGGTTCAGTTAGAGCCAATGCCTCGCACACATGCGCGTACGTGTACGATAGAAACGTGCATCGCTCGGCCCCCGACCTCCCACCGTAACCGGGAACTCCCCGAAATTTTCCTCCCCCTCGCTTCTACCACGGTTTTTTCCGTCATGGACGACCCAAAGAATGTCATGCAGCTGCGTCTCCGGCCCGCCCAGGATGAAAAGCCCATTTTCTGTCATGATTTTTTGTCATAGAAGTAGGAGCCCACCACATCTATGATGATACCGGGTTTTGTCACAATTATCGTCATAGAAGTGTCATATGTATGACAGGAAAAAAATCCGTTCGGCCCAAAATGTCACGGATGTGTCTTTTTTGGTAGTGGCTATTTAAGACTCTCAAAATAATCTAAGTGAAGCATGAGAGATCAATAGTTTCTATAAAACAAATCCACCACCGTGCTCTAAAAAGATATAAGTGAAGTACTAGAGCAAATGACAAACTACTCCGAAAGATATAAGTGAAGATTAATGAGTAGTCGAATAATTATGCAACTATGTGAAGACTCTCTAACATTTAATAATTTCAGATCTTGGTATTTTATTCAAACAACAAGCAAAACAAAATAAAATGACATCTAAGAATAGGAAACATCATGTGAAGAAGCAAAAACTTAGGATCAACCGATACTAACCGATAGTTGTTGAAGAAGAAAGGTGGGATGCCAACCGGGGCATCCTCAAGCTTAGACACTTGAGACTTCTTGAAATATTATCTTGGGGTGCCTTGGGCATCCCCAATCTTGAGATTTTGTGTCTCCTTAATTCCTCTCATACCACGGTCTCCCAAAATCTCAAAAGCTTCATCCACACAAAACTCAACAAGGACTCCTGAGATAAGTTAGTATAAACCATTGCAAAAACCTTATCATACTCTACTATTGCAAATCACTAAAATTATTATTCAACGTTGAATACTAAATGCCTCTGCATATTTAATAGTCCTATCCTCAAATAGAATCATTAAAGAAGCAAACATATGCAAACAATGCAAACATAACAGCAATCTGCCTAAACAGGATAGTCTGTAAAGAGTGCAGCAACATCCATACTTCCCTAACTCCAAAAATTATGAAAGAAAATTCCCACTGTAGTAAATTTATCAGAGCTTAATATGAAAAAGTTTTCAACATTTTATCGCATTCTGACTTTTCTAGGGAATTATTGCAACAGCGGTAAACTTTCTGTTTTCAAACAGCAACATGTGGACTTCTAAAATAGGCATAGTAAAGGCTATCAATGCCACTTTTATTGAAATAAAAGAGGCAAAACATTGGTATAAATATATGCAAGCAAATCCTAACAAAACAAATTGACTCTCCAAGCAAAACACATATCATGTGGTGAATAAAAATATAGCTCCAAGTAAAGTTACCGATGAACGAAGACGAAAGAGGGGATGCCTTCCGGGGCATCCCCAAGCTTAGGCTCTTGGATATCCTTGAATATTACCTTGGGGTGCCTTGGGCATCCCCAAGCTTAGGATCTTGTCACTCCTTATTCCATAGTCCATCGAATCCTTACCCAAAACTTGAAAACTTCACAACACAAAACTTAACAGAAAACTCGTAAGCTCCGTTAGTATAAGAAAATAAATCACCACTTCAAGGCACTGTAATGAACTCATTCTTTATTTATATTGGTGTTAAACCTACTGTATTCCAACTTATCTATGGTTTATAAACTATTTTACTAGTCATAGATTCATCAAAATAAGTAAACAACACAATGAAAACAGAATCTGTCAAAAACAAAACAGTCTGTAGTAATCTGAATCAAACGTATACTTATGGAACTCGTAAAATTCTCAAATAAATTGCTGGACCTGAGGAATTTATCTATTAATAATCTTCAAAAATAATTAACTAAATAGAAATTTCCAAATAAAAATGGCAGCAATTCTCGTGAGCGCTAAAGTTTTTGTTTTTTACAACATGATCAACAAGACTTTCCCCAAGTCTTCCCAAAGGTTCTACTTGGCACAAACACTAATTAAAAGCATAAAACCACATCTAAACAGAGGCTATATGAATTATTTATTACAAAACAGGAACAAAAAGCAAGGAACTAAAATAAAATTTGGTTGCCTCCCAACAAGCGCTATCGTTTAACGCCCCTAGCTAGGCATGATGATTTCAACGATGCTCACATAAAGGATAAGAATTGAAACATAAAGAGAGCATCATGAAGAATATAACTAGCACATTTAAGCCTAACCCACTTCCTATGCATAGGGATTTTGTGAGCAAACAACTTGTGGGAGCAAGAATCAACTTGCATAGGAAGGTAAAACAAGCATAACTTCAAATTTTTAAGCACATAGAGAGGAGACTTGATATTATTGCAATTCCTACAAGCATATATTCCTCCCTCATAATAATTTTCAGTAGCATCATGAATGAATTCAACAATATAACCAGCACCTAAAGCATTCTTTTCATGATCTACAAGCATAGAAAATTTACTACTCTCCACACAAGCAAAATTCTTCTCATGAATAATAGTGGGAGCAAACTCAACAAAATAATTATCATGTGAGGCATAATCCAATTGAAAACTAAAACCATGATGACAAGATTCATGGATATCATTATTCTTTATAGCATACAAGTCATCACAATAATCATCATAGATAGCAACTTGGTTCTCATAATCAATTCGAACCTCTTCCGAAATAGTGGATTCATCACAAATAAAGTCATGACCTCTCCGAAACCACTTTCATCAACATAATCATCATAAATAGGAGGCATGCTATCATCATAATAAATTTGCACATCAAAACTTGGGGGACAAAAAATATCATCTTCATCAAACATAGCTTCCCCAAGCTTGTGGCTTTGCATATCATTAGCATCATGGATATTCAAGGAATTCATACTAACAACATTGCAATCATGCTCATCATTCAAATATTTAGTGCCAAACATTTTATAGATTTCTCTTCTAGCACTTGAGCACAATTATCCTTTCCATCATACTCATGAAAGATATTAAAAAGGTGAAGCGTATGAGACAAACTCAATTCCATTTTTTTTATAATTTTCCTTTATAAAGTAAACTAGTGATAAAACAAGAAACTAAAAGACTCGATTGCAAGATCTAAAGATATACCTTCAAGCGCTAACCTCCCCGGCAACGGTGCCAGAAAAGAGCTTGATGTCTACTACACAACCTTCTTCTTGTAGACGTTGTTGGGCCTCCAAGTGCACAGGTTTGTAGGACAGTAGCAAATTTTCCTCAAGTGGATGACCTAAGGTTTATCAATCCGTAGGAGGCGTAGGATGAAGATGGTCTCTCTCAAGCAACCCTGCAACCAAATAACAAAGAGTCTCTTGTGTCCCCAACATGCCCAATACAATGGTAAATTGTATAGTCGCACTAGTTCGGCGAAGAGGTGGTGATACAAGTGGTATATGGATAGTAGATATGGGTATTTGTAATCTGAAATTATAAAAACAGCAAGGTAACGAATGATAAAAGTGAGCGTAAACGGTATTGCAATGCGTTGAAACAAGGCCTAGGATTCATACTTCCGCTAGTGCAAGTTCCCTCAACAATACTAACATAATTGGATCATGTAACTATCCCTCAACATGCAACAAAGAGTCACTCCAAAGTCACTAATAGCGGAGAACGAACGAAGAGATTATGGTAGGGTACGAAACCACCTCAAAGTTATTCTTTCCAATCAATCCGTTGGGCTATTCCTATAAGTATCGCAAACAGCCCTAGAGTTCGTACTAGAATAACACCCTAAGACACAAATCAACCAAAACCCTAATGTCACCTAGATACTCCAATGTCACCTCAAGTATCCGTGGGTATGATTATACACTATGCATCACACAATTTCAGATTCATCTATTCAACCAACACAAAGGACCTCAAAGAGTGCCCCAAAGTTTCTACCGGAGAATCACGACGAAAACGTGTGCCAACCCCTATGCATAGGTTCATGGGCGGAACCCGCAAGTTGATCACCAAAACATACATCAAGTGAATCACGTAGTATCCCATTGTCACCACAGATACGCACGGCAAGACATACATCAAGTGTTCTCAAATCTTTAAAGACTCAATCCGATAAGATAACTTCAAAGGGGAAACTCAATTCATTACAAGAGAGTAGAGTGGGGAAGAAACATCATAGGATCCAAATATAATAGCAAAGCTCGCGATACATCAAGATCGTATCATCTCAAGAACACGAGAGAGAGAGAGATCAAACAGATAGCTACTGGTACATACCCTCAGCCCCGAGGGAGAACTACTCCCTCCTCATCATGGAGAGCACCGGGATGATGAAGATGGCCACCGGAGAGGGGTTCCCCCTCCGGCAGGGTGCCGGAACGGGTCTAGATTGGCTTTCGGTGGCTACGGAGGCTTCTGGCGGCGGAACTCCCAATCTATTGTGCTCTCGGATGTTTTTAGGGTATATGGAGATATATAGGCGGAAGAAATACGTCAGGGGGGCCACGAGGGTGGAGGGTGCGCCCAGGGGGGTGGGCGCGCCCCCTGCCTCGTGGCCTCCTTGTAGATCCCCTGACGTGCACTCCAAGTCTTCTGGGCTTCTTCTGATCCAAAAATAAGTTCCGTGAAGTTTCAGGTCAATTGGACTCCGTTTGGTTTTCCTTTTCCACGATATTCTAAAACAAGGTAAAAACAGAAACTGGCACTGGGCTCTGGGTTAATAAGTTAGTCCCAAAAATGATATAAAAGTGTATAATAAAGCCCATAAACATCCAAAACAGTAGATAATATAGCATGGAGCAATCAAAAATTATAGATACGTTGGAGACGTATCAGCGAGCACTTGCCCCACCCGCACACCTTCATGCTCGGTCGCCCCACGCTCGGTTCCCGCAGGAACGCCATGGCCGCGAGCACGCCGCGAGCCCGCCCCCTGCGCCTGCCGACGTGCGCTCGCAGCTGCCCGCACAACCACTTCCGCCTGAGCACACCCTCTGCTCCTTCTCGCTGCTACTGTGCCATGCTCGCCCTGCCGTGCTGCCCCAGTGCTGCTGCTGCCCTGCACCACCGCGGCCACGCGCTGCTCTGCCTACTGCTGCTTGCGACACTGCCACCGCCGCTGCGCCACAACCGCCCGCGTCCTCGCCGTCTCGGCGTTGAGTGCCGGCAGCCGTGCCCCAACCACCCCTCCTTGCCAGCTTCCCTCACCCCCCCGCTCACTCCCGCTCGTGGCTGCGCCAGCCAGTGGCTGCATGCGAGCTGTGGCCGCCGGCCACTACAGCTGGGCACGGTCCAATAATTCAGGGGCTAATCCCCATTAACTTAACCCCCCACCCAATTAGTCTTTGTGCCAATGACATGTGGACCATGCTGCCTAAAAGAACAATTAAAATCATCTAATAAAAGCAAAGAGAATGACACGCAGGACCCACTGCACTATTCACCCTTTGACCAGTCAGATGTTGACTGGGTCCACTCCATCAACATGCCCCACATGTCAGCCTCTGTAGACCCTACTGTGTACACTTCACTGTGCGCACATAGCATTTCTCTATTAATTTTGAATTAATAATAATTCTAGAATTTTGGAACATCTATTAAAACTTTGAAAAATAATATAAAATAAACCGTGCCTCAGATGAAAAACTGTGAACATGAAAGTTGCTTAGAATTTCAAGACGAATCTGAATACGTAGTCTGTTCGTTCACCACACGTCCCTAGCATAGCGAACCTGCAACCATCCCCCTCCAGTCCATCTGTCCGAAAACGCGAAACACCGGGAATGCTTTTCTGGATGTTTCCCCACCTTTGCCGGCATCGCCTATCCCTGCGTTAGATCACCCCTAGCACCGCGTATTTCCATATTATGCTTTGTGTTGCTTTGATTGCTCTATCATTTACTTGTGTTCCCCCTCCATTACTTCTTTTCGGTAGACCTCGAGACCGCCGCTGATACCCCGTGGTTGACTATGGTGTTGACGACATATCCTTCTTGCTGGAGCAACCAGGCAAGCCCCCCGCTCAATCAACCCGATATCGCATATTCTTCTCTCTACTGCTTGCATTAGAGTAGTGTAGCATGTTACTGATTTCCGATAATCCTACTCTGATGCATAGCCTGTCTTTGCTACTACTGTTGTTACCTTTCCCTGCAATCCTAAATGCTTAGTATAGGATTCTAGTATTCCATTAGTGGCCCTACATTCTTGTCCATCTGCCATGCTATACTATCGGGCCGTGATCACTTGGGAGGTGATCGTGGGTATATACTTATATACATAATATGTGATACATGTGGTGACTAAAGTCGGGTCGGCTCGTAGAGTACCCACAAGTGATTCCGATGTGGGGGCTGAAGGGGCAGGTGGTTCCATCCAGGTAGTGGTGGGCCTGGGTTCCCAATGGCCCCCGACTGTTACTTTGTGGTGGAGCGACAGGGTAGGTTGAGACCACCTAGGAGAGAGGTGGGCCTGGCCCTGGTCGGCGTTCGCGGTTACTTCAAAATAACACGCTTAACGAGATATTGGTATTTGATCTGAGTCTGGCCACTGGCCTATATGCACTAACCAACTACGCGGGAATAGTTATGGGCACTCAATGTTGTGGTATCAGCCGAAGCCTTCTTGACATCAGCGACTGAGCGGCGCGTGCCGGGTTGGACCGTGTAACGTAACTTCCTTTGTAATGGAGGTTGCTAGGTCTGCTCACCGGCCGCCCACGCAACATGCAGGTGTGCAATGGGCGATGGGCCCAGACCCCTACGCCATAGGATTTAGACCGGCGTGTTGACCTCTCTGTTGTGCCTAGGTAGGGCTGCGACGTGTTGATCTTCCGAGGCCGGGCATGAGCCAGGAAAGTGTGTCCGGCCAAAGGGGATCGAGCGTGTTGGGAAATGTGGTGCACCCCTGCAGGGAAGTTTATATATTCGAATAGCTGTGTCCCTCAGTAAAAGGATGACCCGGAGTTGTACCTGGACTTTATGACAACTAGAACCAGATACTTAATAGAACACACCCTTCCAAGTGCCAGATACAACCCAGTGATCGTTCTCTCATAGGGCGACAAGGAGAGGATCGCTGGGTAGGATTATGCTATGCAGTGATACTTGGTTAACTTACCATCTACTCTCTTCTACTGCTTCAAGACTGAGGCTGCCAGAAGCGTAGTCCTCGATAGGACTAGCAATCCCCCTCTTATTCTGGCATTCTGCAGTTCGGTCCATAGATACTACCCATTTCATTGATACCAATGCATATGTAGTGTAGATCCTTGCTTGCGAGTACTTTGGATGAGTACTCACGGTTGCTTTGCTACTTCTTGTTGGGGAACGTAGCAGAAATTCAAAATTTTCCTATGTGTCACCAAGATCTATCTATGGAGAAACCAACAACGAGGGGAAGGAGAGTGCATCTACATACCCTTGTAGATCGCTATGCGGAATCGTTCAAGAGAACGGGGTTGAAGGAGTCGTACTCGTCGTGATCCAAATCACCGGAGATCCTAGTGCCGAACGGACGGCACCTCCACGTTCAACACACGTACAGCCCGGTGACGTCTCCCATGCCTTGATCCAGCAAGGAGAGAGGGAAAGGTTGAGGAAGACTCCATCCAGCAGCAGCACAACGGCGTGGTGGTGGTGGAGGAGCGTGGTACTCCAGCAGGGCTTCGCCAAGCACCGCAAGAGACGAGGAAGAGAGAGGTAGGGCTGCGCCAGGGAGAGATCAAATCGTCTGTCTTGGGCAGCCCAAAACCCCCACTATTTATAGGTGAAGGGGAGGAGGGTGCGCCCCTCTAGGGTTCCCACCCCTAGGGGGCGGTAGCCCTAGATGGGATGGAGGGGGACCAAGAGGGAGAGAAGGGGCGCGCCCTAGGGTGGGCCTTAGGCCCATCTGCGCCTAGGGTTTCCCCCTTCTCCTCCTAGCTGCGCCTTGGGCCTTGTGGGAGGCGCACCAGCCCACTCAGGGGCTGTTTCCTTCCCACTCTTGGCCCATGCAAGCCTCCGGGGCTGGTGGCCCCACTTGGTGGACCCCCGGGACCCTCCCGGTGGTCCCGGTACGTTACCGATAAAACCCGAAACTTTTCCGGTGACCAAAACAGGACTTCCCATATATAAATCTTTACCTCCGGACCATTCCGGAACTCCTCGTGACGTCCGGGATCTCATCCGGGACTCCGAACAACATTCGGCAACCACATACAAACTTCCTTTATAACCCTAGCGTCATCGAACCTTAAGTGTGTAGACCCTACGGGTTCGGGAACCATGCAGACATAACCGAGACGTTCTCCGGTCAATAACCAACAGCGGGATCTGGATACCCATGTCGGTTCCCACATGTTCCACGATGATCTCATTGGATGAACCACGATGTCGAGGATTCGATCAATCCTGTATACAATTCCCTTTGTCTAGCGGTATTGTACTTGCCCGAGATTCGATCGTCGGTATCCCGATACCTTGTTCAATCTCGTTACCGACAAGTCTCTTTTACTCGTTCCGTAACACATCATCCCGTGATCAACTCCTTGGTCACATTGTGCACATTATGATGATGTCCTACCGAGTGGGCCCAGAGATACCTCTCCGTTTACACGGAGTGACAAATCCCAGTCTCGATTCGTGCCAACCCAACAGACACTTTCAGAGATACATGTAGTGTACCTTTATAGCCACCCAGTTACGTTGTGACGTTTGGCACACCCAAAGTATTCCTACGGTATCCGGGAGTTGCACAATCTCATGGTCTAAGGAAATGATACTTGACATTAGAAAAAGCTTTAGCATACAAACTACACGATCTTTGTGCTAGGCTTAGGATTGGGTCTTGTCCATCACATCATTCTCCCAATGATGTGATCTCGTTATCAATGACATCCAATGTCCATGGTCAGGAAACCGTAACCATCTATTGATCAACGAGCCAGTCAACTAGAGGCTTACTAGGGACATGGTGTTGTCTATGTATCCACACATGTATCTGAGTTTCCTATCAATACAATTCTAGCATGGATAATAAACGATTATCATGAACTAGGAAATATAATAATAACTAATTTATTATTGCCTCTAGGGCATATTTCCAACAGTCTTCCACTTGCACTAGAGTCAATAATCTAGTTCACATCGTCATGTGATTAACACTCACAGGTCACATCGCCATGTGACCAACATCCAAAGAGTTTACTAGTGTCATTAAAGTAGTTCACATCATCATGTGATTAAGACTCAATGAGTTCTGGGTTTGATCATGTTTTGCTTGTGAGAGAGGTTTTAGTCAACGGGTCTGCAACATTCAGATATGTATGTACTTTGCAAATATCTAGGTCATATTATAAATGTTGCTTCCACGCTCCACTTGGAGCTATTCCAAATGGTTGCTCCACTATACGTATCCGGTTTGCTACTCAGAGTCATTCGGATAGGTGTTAAAGCTTGCATCGATGTAACCCTTTACGCCGAACTCTTTATCACCTCCATAATCAAGAAACATGTCCTTATTACTCCAAGGACAATTTTTGACCGCTATCTAGTGATCCACTCCTGGATCACCTTTGTACCCTCTTGCCAGACATGTGGCAAGGCACACATCAGGTGCGGTACTCAGCATGGCATACCGTATAGAGCCTATGACAAAAGCATAGGGGACGACATTCGTCCTTTCTCTTTCTTCTGCCGTGGTCGAGCTTCAAGTCTTAACTTCATACCTTACAACTCAGGCAAGAACTCCTTCTTTGACTGATCCATCTTGAACACCTTCAAGATCATGTCAAGGTATGTGCTCATTTGAAAGTACCATTAAGCGTTTTGACCTATCCTTATAGATCTTGATGCTCAACGTTCAAGTAGCTTAATCCAGGCTTTCCATTGAAAAACACTTTTCAAATAACTCTGCATGCTTTCTAGAAATTCTACATCATTTCTGATCAACAACATGTTAACAACACATACTCATCGGAAATTCTATAGTGCTCCCACTCACTTCTTTGGAAATACAAGTTTCTCATAAACTTTGTATACACCCAAAATCTTTGATCATCTCATCAAAGCATACATTCCAACTCCGAGATGCTTACTCCAGTCCTTAGAAGGATTGCTGGAGCTTTGCATACTTATTAGCATCTTTCAGGATTGACAAAACCTTCTGGTTGTATCACATACAACCTTTCCTCAAGAAAATCGTCGAGGAAACAATGTTTTGACATCCTATCTGCAAGATTTCATAAATAATGCAGTAATCGCTAATATAATTCCAACAGACTCTTAGCATCGCTATGAGTGAGAAAGTCTCATCATAGTCAACTCCTTGAACTTGTCAGAAAAAAAATCTTAACGACAAGTCGAGCTTTCTTAATGGTGATACTTACCATCATTGTCCGTCTTCCTTTTAAAATCCATCTGTACTCAATAGCCTTACGACCATCGAGCCGTTCTACCAAAGTCTACACTTTGTTTTCATACATGGATCCTCTCTCGGATTTTATGGCCTCGAGCCATTTATCGGAATCCGGGCCCACCATCGCTTCTCCATAGCTCGTAGGTTCATTGTTGTCTAGCAACATGACTTCCAAGACAGGATTACGTACCACTCTGAAGTAGTACACATCCTTGTCATCCTACGAGGTTTGGGAGTGACTTGATCCGAAGTCTCATGAACAATATCATAAGCTTCCACTTCAATTGGTGTAGGTGCCATAGGAACAACTCTTTGTGCCCTGCTATACACTAGTTGAAGTGACGGTTCAATAACCTCATCAAGTCTCCACCATTCTCCCACTCAATTCCTTCGAGAGAAACTTTTCCTCGAGAAAGGAACCGATTCTAGAAACAATCCCTTATTGCTTTTGGATCTGAGACAGGAGGTATACCCAACTGTTTTGGGTGTCCTATGAAGATGCATTTATCCGCTTTGGGTTCGAGCTTATCAGCCTGAAACTTTTTCACATAAGCGTCGTAGCCCCAAACTTTTAAGAAATGACAGCTTAGGTTTCTCTAAACCATAGTTCATAAGGTGTCATCTCATCGGAATTACGTGGTGCCCTATTTAAAGTAAATGTGGTTGTCTCTAATGCCTAACCCATAAACTATCGTGGTAATTCGATAAGAGACATCATGGTATGCATCATATCCAATAGGGTGCAGTTATGATGTTCGGACACACCATCACACTATGGTGTTCCAGGCTGTATTAGTTGTGAAACAATTTCCACAATTTCTTAATTCTGTGTCAAACTCGTAATTCAGATATTCATCTCTATGATCATATCATAGATCTTTTATCCTCTTGTCATGACGATCTTTCAACTTCACCCTGAAATTACTTGAACCTTTCAATAATTCAGACTCATGATTCATCAAGTAAATATACTCAACATCTACTCAAATCATCTGTGAAGTAAGAACATAATGATATCCACTACATGCCTCAGCACTCATTGGACTGCACACATCAAAATGTATTACTTCCAACAAGTTGCTTTCTAGTTCCATTTTACTGAAAACGAGGCTTTCAGTCATCTTGCCCATGTGGTATGATTTGCATGTCTCAAGTGATTCAAAAATCAAGTGAGTCCAAACGGTCCATTTGCATGGAGTTTCTTCATGCATATACACCAATAGACATGGTTTGCATGTCTCAAACTTTTCAAAAACGAGTGAGCCCAAAGATCCATCAACATGGAGCTTCTTCATGCGTTTTATACCGATATGACTTACGTGGCAGTGCCACAAGTAGGTGGTACTATCATTACTATCTTATATCTTTTGGCATGAACATGTGTATCACTACGATCGAGATTCAATAAACCATTCATTTTAGGTGCAAGACCATTGAAGGTATTATTCAAATAAACAGAGTAACCATTATTCTCCTTAAATGAATAACCGTATTGCGATAGACATAATCCAATCATGTCTATGCTCAACGCAAACACCAATCTTGATGGTGGAGGGAGCGTACGATATTTGATCAACCTTGGAAATACTTCCAACACATATCGTCATCTCACCTTTTAGCTAGTCTCCGTTTATTCCGTAGCTTTTATTTCGAGTTACTAACACTTAGTAACCGAACCGGTATCTAACACCCTGGTGCTACTAGGAGTACTAGTAAAGTACACATTAACATAATGTATATCCAATATACTTCTATCGACAGCCTTCTCATCTACCAAGTATCTAGGGTAATTCTGCTCCAGTGGTTGTTCCCCTTATTACAGAAGCACTTAGTCTCGGGTTTGGGTTCAACCTTGGGTTTCTTCACTAGAGCAGCAGCTGATTTGCCGTTTCATGAAGCATCCCTTTTTGCCCTTGCCCTTCTTGAAACTAGTGGTTTCACCAACCATCAAGAATTGATGCTCCTTCTTGATTTCTACTTTTGTGGTGTCAAACATCATGAATATCTCAAGGATCATCATATATGTCCCTGATATATTATAGTTCATCACGAAGCTCTAGCATCTTGGTGGTAATGACTTCGGAGAAACATCACTATCTCATCTAGAAGATCAACTCCCACTCGATTCAAATGATTGTTGTACTCAGACAATCTGAGCACAAGCTCAACAATTGAGCTTTTCTCCTTAGTTTGCAGGCTAAGAAAATTGTCGGAGGTCTCATACCTCTTGACGTGGGCACGAGCCTAAAATCCCAATTTCAGCCCTCGAAACATCTCATATGTTTTGTGACGTTTCAAAACGTCTTCGGTGCCTCAACTCTAAACCGTTTAAATGAACTATCATGTAGTTATCAAAATGTGTATGTCAGATGTTCGCAACATCCACAGACGACGTTCGAGGTTCAGCACACTGAGCGGTGCATTAAGGACATAAGCCTTCTATGAAGCAATGAGGACAATCCTCAGTTTACGGACCTAGTCCGCATAATTGCTACTATCATCTTTCAACTAAATTTTCTCTAGGAACATATCTAAACAATAGAACTGAAGTGCGAGCTACGACATAATTTGTGAAGATCTTTTGACTATGTTCAGGATAATTAAGTTCATCTTATGAACTCCCACTCAGATAGACATCCCTCTACTCATCTAAGTGATTACATGATCCGAGTCAACTAGGCCGTGTCCGATCATCACGTGAGACAGACTAGTCATCATCGGTGAACATCTTCATGTTGATCGTATCTACCATACGACTCATGCTCGAACTTTCGGTCTCTTGTGTTCCGAGGCCATGTCTGTACATGCTAGGCTCGTCAAGTCAACCTAAGTGTTTCGTGTGTGTAAATCTGTCTTATACCCGTTGTATGTGAATGTTAGAATCTATCACACCCGATCATCACGTGGTGCTTCGAAACAACGAACTGTCGCAACGGTGCACAGTTAGGGGGAACACTTTCTTGAAATTATTATGAGGGATCATCTTATTTACTACCGTCGTTCTAAGTAAACAAGATGCAAAAACATGATAAACATCACATGCAATCAAATAATAGTGACATGATATGGCCAATATCATATAGCTCCTTTGATCTCCATCTTGGGGCTCCATGATCATCTTGTCACCGGCATGACACCATGATCTCCATCATCGTGTCTCCATGAAGTTGCTCGCCAACTATTACTTCTACTACTATGGCTACCAGTTAGCAATAAAGTAAAGTAATTACATGGCGTTGTTCAATGACACGCAGGTCATACAATAAATAAAGACAACTCCTATGGCTCCTGCCGGTTGTCATACTCATCGACATGCAAGTCGTGATTCCTATTACAAGAACATGAGCAATCTCATACATCACATATATCATTCATCACATCCTTTTGGCCATATCACATCACATAGCATACCCTGCAAAAACAAGTTAGACGTCCTCTAATTGTTGTTTGCATGTTTTACGTGGCTGCTATGGGTTTCTAGCAAGAACGTTTCTTACCTACGCAAAGACCACAACGTGATATGCCAATTGCTATTTACCCTTCATAAGGGCCCTTTTCATCGAATCCGATCCGACTAAAGTGGGAGAGACAGACACCCGCTAGCCACCTTATGCAACTAGTGCATGTCAGACGGTGGAACTAGTCTCACGTAAGAGTACGTGTAAGGTCGGTCCCGACCGCTTCATCCCACAATGCCGCCGAATCAAGATTGGACTAGTAACGGTAAGCATATTGAACAAAATCAACGCCCACAACTACTTTGTGTTCTACTCGTGCATAGAATCTACGCAATAGACCTAGCTCATGATGCCACTGTTGGGGAACGTGGCAGAAATTCAAAATTTTCCTACGTGTCACCAAGATCTATCTATGGAGAAACCAGCAACGAGGGAAAGGAGAGTGCATCTACATACCCTTGTAGATCGCTATGCGGAAGCGTTCAAGAGAACGGGGTTGAAGGAGTCGTACTCATCATGATCCAAATCACCGGAGATGCTAGTGCCGAACGGATGGCACCTACGCGTTCAACACATGTACAACCCGGTGACGTCTCCCATGCCTTGATCCAGCAAGGAGAGAGGGAAAGGTTGAGGAAGACTCCATCCAGTAGCAGCACAACGGCGTGGTGGTGGTGGAGGAGCGTGGTACTCTAGCAGGGCTTCGCCAAGCACCACAAGAGACGAGGAAGAGAGAGGTAGGGCTGCGCCAGGGAGAGATCAAATCGTCTGTCTTGGGCAGCCCAAAACCCCCACTATTTATAGGAGAAGGGGAGGAGGGTGCGCCCCCTCTAGGGTTCCCACCCCTAGGAGGGCGGCAGCCCTAGATGGGATGGAGGGGGGGCGGCCAAGAGGGGGAGAAGGGGGCGCGCCCTAGGGTGGGCCTTAGGCCCATCTGCGCCTAGGGTTTCCCCCTTCTCCTCCTAGCTGCGCCTTGGGCCTTGTGGGAGGCCCACCAGCCCACTCAGGGGCTGGTCCCTTCCCACTCTTGGCCCATGCAAGCCTCTGGGGCTGGTGGCCCCACTTGGTGGACCCCCGGGACCCTCCCGGTGGTCCCGGTACGTTACCGATAAAACCCGAAACTTTTCCGGTGACCAAAATAGGACTTCCCATATATAAATCTTTACCTCCAGACCATTCTGGAACTCCTCGTGACGTCCGGGATCTCATCCGGGACTCCGAACAACATTCGGTAACCACATACAAACTTCCTTTATAACCCTAGCGTTATCGAACCTTAAGTGTGTAGACCCTACGGGTTCGGGAACCATGCAGACATGACCAAGACGTTCTTCGGTCAATAACCAACAGCGGGATCTGGATACCCATGTTGGTTCCCACATGTTCCACGATGATCTCATTGGATGAACCACGATGTTGAGGATTCGATCAATCCCGTATACAATTCCCTTTGTCTAGCGGTATTGTACTTGCCCAAGATTCGATCGTCAGTATCCCGATACCTTGTTCAATCTCGTTACCGGCAAGTCTCTTTTACTCGTTCCGTAACACATCATCCCATGATCAACTCCTTGGTCACATTGTGCACATTATGATGATGTCCTACCGAGTGGGCCCAGAGATACCTCTCCGTTTACATGGAGTGACAAATCCCAGTCTTGATTCGTGCCAACCCAACAGACACTTTCGGAGATACCTGTAGTGTACCTTTATAGCCACCCAGTTACGTTGTGACGTTTGGCACACCCAAAGTATTCCTACGGTATCCGGGAGTTGCACAATCTCATGGTCTAAGGAAATGATACTTGACATTAGAAAAAGCTTTAGCATACGAACAACACGATCTTTGTGCTAGGCTTAGGATTGGGTCTTGTCCATCACATCATTCCCCCAATGATGTGATCCCGTTATCCACGACATCCAATGTCCATGGTCAGGAAACCGTAACCATCTATTGATCAACGAGCCAGTCAACTAGAGGCTTACTAGGGACATGATGTTGTCTATGTATCCACACATGTATCTGAGTTTCCTATCAATACAATTCTAGCATGGATAATAAACGATTATCATGAACTAGGAAATATAATAATAACTAATTTATTATTGCCTCTAGGGCATATTTCCAACACTTCTTTTTCCCCCTTTCCCGGTTATTGCGATCATATGATGGAGTCCAGGAGCCAGAGGATCCCGAGGATGATTTGCATGGAGTTCGGCTTCGAGGAGTAGTTAGGAGGTCCCAGGCAAGAGGCCTCACCTTTTCGATCGTTTAACTTATATCTGTACTCAGACATTGTTGGTTCCGCTGACTCGTTTGTATTCGAGCTGATGTATTCGAGCCCTCGAGGCCCCCTGGCTTGTAATATAAAGCTTGTATTATTTTAATTTGTGTCTAGAGTTGTGTTGTGATATCTGCCCGTGAGTCTCTAATCTTGATCGTACACATTTGTGTTGGAAATATGCCCTAGAGGCAATAATAAAAGCATTATTATTATATTTCCATGTTCATGATAATTGTCTTTATTCATGCTATAATTGTGTTATCCGGAAATCGTCATACATGTGTGAATAATAGACACCAACATGTCCCTAGTAAGCCTCTAGTTGACTAGCTCGTTGATCAACAGATAGTCATGGTTTCCTGACTATGGACATTGGATGTCATTGATAACGAGATCACATCATTAGGAGAATGATGTGATGGACAAGACCCAATCCTAAACATAGCACAAGATCGTATAGTTCATTTGCTAGAGTTTTCCAATGTCAAGTATCTTTTCCTTTGACCATGAGATCGTGTAACTCCCGGATACCGTAGGAGTGCTTTGGGTGTGCCAAACGTCACAACGTAACTGGGTGACTATAAAGGTATACTACGGGTATCTCCGAAAGTGTTTGTTGGGTTGACACGGATCAAGACTGGGATTTGTCACTCCGTATGACGGAGAGGTATCACTGGGCCCACTCGGTAATGCATCATCATTATGAGCTCAAAGTGACCAAGTGTATGGTCACGGGATCATGCATTACGGTACGAGTAAAGTGACTTTCCGGTAACGAGATTGAATGAGGTATTGGGATACCGACGATCGAATCTCGGGCAAGTAACATATCGATTGACAAAGGGAATTGTATACGGGGTTGCTTGAATCCTCGACATCGTGGTTCATCCGATGAGATCATCGTGGAGTATGTGGGAGCCAACATGGGTATCCAGATCCCGCTGTTGGTTATTGACCGGAGAGTCGTCTCGGTCATGTCTACATATCTCCCAAACCCGTAGGGTCTACACACTTAAGGTTCGGTGACGCTAGGGTTGTAGGGATATGTATATGCAGTAACCCGAATGTTGTTCGGAGTCCCGGATGAGATCCCGGACGTCACGAGGAGTTCCGGAATGGTCCGGAGGTAAAGATTTATATATGGGAAGTCCTATTTCGGCCATCGGGACAAGTTTCAGGGTCGTCGGTATTGTACCGGGACCACCGGAAGGGTCCCGGGGGTCCACCGGGTGGGGCCACCTGTCCCGGGGGACCACATGGGCTGCAGGGGGTGCACCTTGGCCTACATGGGCCAAGGGCACCAGCCCCAAGAGGCCCATGCGCCTAGGGTTTCAAGGAGGAAGAGTCCTAGGAGGGGAAGGCACCTCCTAGGTGCCTTGGGGAGGAGGGATTCCTCCCCCTTGGCCGCACCTCCTAGGAGATTAGATCTCCTAGGGCCGGCGCCCCCCCTGGCCCTCCTATATATAGTGGGGAGATGGAGGAATTCTTAACCTTGCCTTTGGTGCCTTCCTCTCCCTCTCCAACTCCTCCTCCTCCTCCATAGTGCTTGGCGAAGCCCTGCCGGAGTACCGCAGCTCCATCATCACCACGCCGTCGTGCTGCTGCTGGAGCCATCTCCCTCAACCTCTCCTTCCCCTTGCTGGATCAAGAAGGAGGAGATGTGGCTGTTCCGTACATGTGTTGAACACGGAGGTGCCGTCCGTTCGGTGCTAGGATCTCCGGTGATTTGGATCACGTCGTGTTCGACTACCTCATCCCCGTTCTTTGAACGCTTCCGCTCGCGATCTACAAAGGTATGTGGATGCATCCGATCACTCGTTGCTAGATGAACTCCTAGATGGATCTTGGTGAAACCGTAGGAAAATTTTTGTTTTCTGCAACGTTCCCCAACAGTGCCATCATGAGCTAGGTCTATGCGTAGTTCTTCTTGCGCGAGTAGAACACAATTTGTTGTGGGCGTAGATGTTGCAAACTTTCTTGCCGCTACTAGTCTTATCTTGCTTCAACGGTATTGTGGGATGAAGCGGCCTGGACCAACCTTACACGTATGCTTACGTGAGACCGGTTCCACCGACTAACATGCACTAGTTGCATAAGGTGGCTGGCGGGTGTCTGTCTCTCCTACTTTAGTTGGAGCGGATTCGATGAAAAGGGTCCTTATGAAGGGTAAATAGAAGTTGACAAATCACGTTGTGGCTTTCACGTAGGTAAGAAAACGTTCTTGCTAGAACCCTGATTCAGCCACATAAAACTTGCAACAACAATTAGAGGACGTCTAACTTGTTTTTGCAGCAAGTGCTTTGTGATATGATATGGCCAAAGTTATGATGAATGATGAATGATCTATATGTGATGTATGAGATGTTCATGCTATTGTAATAGGAATCACAACTTGCATGTCGATGAGTATGACGGTGTCATGCCGGTGACAAGATGATCATGGAGCCCCAAGATGGAGATCAAAGGAGCTATGTGATATTGGCCATATCATGTCACTATTATTATTTGATTGCATGTGATGTTTATCATGTTTTGCATCTTGTTCACTTAGAACGACGGTAGTAAATAAGATGATCCCTCATAATAATTTCAAGAAGTGTTTCCCCTAACTGTGCACCGTTGCGACAGTTCGTTCGTTTCTAAGCATCACGTGATGATCGGGTGTGATAGATTCCAACGTCCACATACAACGGGTGTAAGACAGATTTACACATGCAAACACTTAGGTTGACTTGACGAGCCTAGCATGTGCATAGACATGGCCTCGGAACACAGAAGACCGAAAGGTCGAGCATGAGTCGTATAGAAGATACGATCAACATGAAGATGTTCACCGACGTTGACTAGTCCGTCTCACGTGATGATCGGACATGGCCTAGCTAACTCGGATCATGTTATACTTAGATGACTAGAAGAGGGATGTCTATCTAAGTGGGAGTTCATTATAATTTGATTAGATGAACTTAATTATCATGAACTTAGTCTAAAATCTTTACAATATGTCTTGTAGATCAAATGGCCAACGTAGTCCTCAACTTCAACGCGTTACTAGAGAAAACCAAGCTGAAAGACGATGGCAGCAACTACACGGACTGGGTCCGGAACCTGAGGATCATCCTCATAGCTGCCAAGAAAGATTATGTCCTACAAGCACCGCTAGGTGATGCACCTGTTCTCCCCGCAGAACGAGACGTTATGAACGCTTGGCAGGCACGTACCGATGACTACTCCCTCGTTCAGTGCGGCATGCTTTACAGCTTAGAGCCGGGGCTCCAAAAGCGTTTTGAGAGACATGGAGCATATGAGATGTTCGAAGAGCTGAAAATGGTTTTTCAAGCTCATGCCCGGGTCGAGAGATATGAAGTCTCCGACAAATTCTTCAGCTGTAAGATGGAGGAAAATAGTTCTGTCAGTGAGCACATACTCACTATGTCTGGGTTACATAACCGCTTGACTCAGCTGGGAGTTAATCTCCCAGATGACGCGGTCATTGACAGGATCCTTCAGTCACTTCCACCGAGCTACAAGAGCTTTGTGATGAACTTCAATATGCAGGGGATGGAAAAGACCATTCCTAAAGTATTTGCTATGCTGAAATCAGTAGAGGTAGAAGTCAAGAAGGAACATCAAGTGTTGATGGTCAATAAAACTACTAAGTTCAAGAAGGGCAAGGGTAAGAAGAACTTCAAGAAGGACGGCAAGGGAGTTGCCGCGCCCGGCAAGCAAGCTGCCGGGAAGAAGCCAAAGAATGGACCCAAGCCCGAGACTGAGTGCTTTTATTGCAAGGAAAGTGGTCACTGGAAGCGGAACTGCCCCAAATACTTAGCGGACAAGAAGGCCGACAAAACAAAAGGTATATGTGATATACGTGTAATTGATGTGTACCTTATCAGTACTCGTAGTAGCTCCTGGGTATTTGATACCGGTGCAGTTGCTCACATTTGTAACTCAAAGCAGGAGCTACGGAATAAGCGGAGACTGGCAAAGGACGAGGTGACGATGCGCGTCGGGAATGGTTCCAAGGTCAATGTGATCGCCGTCGGCACGCTACCTCTACATTTACCTACGGGGTTAGTTTTAAACCTCAATAATTGTTATTTAGTGCCAGCTTTGAGCATGAACATTGTATCGGGATCTCGTTTAATTCGAGATGGCTACTCATTTAAATTCGAGAATAATGGTTGTTCTATTTATATGAGAGATATGTTTTATGGTCATGCTCCGATGGTGAATGGTTTATTCTTCCTCGAACGTAATGCTACACATGTTCATAGTGTGAAAACCAAAAGATGTAAGGTTGATAACGATAGTCCCACATACTTGTGGCACTGCCGCCTTGGTCACATAGGTGTCAAACGCATGAAGAAGCTCCATGCAGATGGACTTTTAGAGTTTCTTGATTATGAATCATTTGACACATGCGAACCATGCCTCATGGGTAAAATGACCAAGACTCCGTTCTCAGGAACAATGGAGCGAGCAACCAACTTATTGGAAATCATACATACTGATGTGTGCGGTCCAATGAGTGTTGAGGCTCGCGGTGGCTATCGTTATGTTCTCACCCTCACTGATGACTTGAGTAGATATGGGTATGTCTACTTAATGAAACACAAGTCTGAGACCTTTGAAAAGTTCAAGGAATTTCAGAGTGAGGTTGAAAATCAACGTGACAGGAAAATCAAGTTTTTGCGATCAGATCGTGGAGGAGAATACTTGAGTCACGAATTTGGCACACACTTAAGAAAATGTGGAATAGTTTCACAACTCACGCCGCCTGGAACACCTCAGCGTAATGGTGTGTCCGAACGTCGTAATCGCACTCTATTAGATATGGTGCGATCTATGATGTCTCTTGCCGATTTACCACTATCTTTTTGGGGCTATGCTTTAGAGACTGCCGCATTCACTTTAAATAGGGCACCGTCGAAATCCGTTGAGACGACACCGTTTGAATTATGGTTTGGGAAGAAACCTAAGCTGTCGTTTCTAAAAGTTTGGGGATGCGATGCTTATGTCAGGAAACTTCAACCTGAAAAGCTCGAACACAAATAGGAAAAATGCATCTTCATAGGATACCCTAAAGAAACTATTGGGTATACCTTCTACCTCAGATCTGAAGGCAAGATCTTTGTTGCCAAGAATGGATCCTTTCTAGAGAAAGAGTTTCTCTCAAAAGAAGTAAGTGGGAGGAAAGTAGAACTTGATGAAGTATTACCTCTTGAACCGGAAAATGGCGCAACTCAAGAAAATGTTCCTGAGGTGCCTGCACCGACTAGAGAGGACGTTATTGATGATGATCAAGATACTTCTGATCAAGCTCCTACTGAAATTTGAAGGTCCACAAGGACACGTTCCGCACCAGAGTGGTACGGCAACCCTGTCTTGGAAATCATGTTGTTAGACAATGGTGAACCTTCGAACTATGAAGAAGCGATGGTGGGCCCGGATTTCGACAAATGGCTAGAAGCCATGAAATCCGAGATAGGATCCATGTATGAAAACGAAGTATGGACTTTGACTGACTTGCCCGTTGAGCGGCGAGCCATAGAAAACAAATGGATCTTTAAGAAGAAGACAAACGCGGATGGTAATGTGACCATCTATAAAGCTTGGCTTGTCGCTAAGGGTTATCGACAAGTTCAAGGGGTTGACTACGATGAGACTTCCTCACCGGTAGCGAAGCTGAAGTCCGTCCGAATCATGTTAGCAATTGCCGCATTTTATGATTATGAAATATGGCAAATGGACGTCAAGACGGCATTCCTTAATGGTTTCCTTAAGGAAGAATTGTATATGATGCAGCCGGAAGGTTTTGTCGATCCTAAGAATGCTGACAAGGTGTGCAAGCTCCAACGCTCGATTTATGGGCTGGTGCAAGCATCTCGGAGTTGGAACATTCGCTTTGATGAGATGATCAAAGCGTTTGGGTTTACGCAGACTTATGGAGAAGCCTGCGTTTACAAGAAAGTGAGTGGGAGCTCTGTAGCATTTCTCATATTATATGTAGATGACATACTTTTGATGGGAAATGATATAGAACTCTTGGACAGCATTAAGGCCTAGTTGAATAAAAGTTTTTCAATGAAGGACCTTGGAGAAGCTGCTTATATATTAGGCATCAAGATCTACAGAGATAGATCAAGACGCCTCATAGGTCTTTCACAAAGCACATACCTTGATAAGATATTGAAGAAGTTCAATATGGATCAGTCTAAGAAGGGGTTCTTGCCTGTGTTGCAAGGTGTGAAATTGAGCTCGGCTCAATGTCCGACCATGGCAGAAGATATAGAAGAGATGAGTGTCATCCCCTATGCCTCAGCCATAGGTTCTATTATGTATGCCATGCTGTGTACCAGACCTGATGTAAACCTTGCCGTACGTTTGGTAGGAAGGTACCAAAGTAATCCCGGCAAGGAACACTGGACAACGGTCAAGAATATCCTGAAGTACCTGAAAAGGACTAAGGAAATGTTTCTCGTTTATGGAGGTGACGAAGAGCTCGTCGTAAAGGGTTACGTCGATGCTAGCCTCGACACAGATCTGGATGACTCAAAGTCACAAACCGGATACGTGTATATTTTGAATGGTGGGGCAGTAAGCTGGTGCAGTTGCAAGCAGAGCGTCGTGGCGGGATCTACATGTGAAGCGGAGTACATGGCAGCCTCGGAGGCAGCACATGAAGCAATTTGGGTGAAGGAGTTCATCACCGACCTAGGAGTCATACCCAATGCGTCGGGGCCGATCAAGCTCTTCTGTGACAACACTAGAGCTATTGCACTTGCCAAGGAGCCCAAGTTTCACAAGAAGACAAGGCACATCAAGCGTCGCTTCAACTCCATTCATGAAAATGTTCAAGATGGAGACATAGAGATTTGTAAAGTGCATACGGACCTGAATGTAGCAGATCCGTTGACTAAACCTCTCCCTAGAGCAAAACATGATCAACACCAGAATTCCATGGGCGTTCGATTCATCACATTGTAACTAGATTATTGACTCTAGTGCAAGTGGGAGACTGTTGGAAATATGCCCTAGAGGTAATAATAAAAGCATTATTATTATATTTCCTTGTTCATGATAATTGTCTTTATTCATGCTATAATTGTGTTATCCGGAAATCATAATACATGTGTGAATAATAGACACCAACATGTCCCTAGTAAGCCTCTAGTTGACTAGCTCATTGATCAACAGATAGTCATGGTTTCCTGACTATGGACATTGGATGTCATTGATAACGAGATCACATCATTAGGAGAATGATGTGATGGACAAGACCCAATCCTAAACATAGCACAAGATCGTATAGTTCGTTTGCTAGAGTTTTCCAATGTCAAATATCTTTTCCTTTGACCATGAGATCGTGTAACTCCCGGATACCGTAGGAGTGCTTTGGGTGTGCCAAACGTCACAACGTAACTGGGTGACTATAAAGGTATACTACGGGTATCTCCGAAAGTGTTTGTTGGGTTGACACGGATCAAGACTGGGATTTGTCACTCCGTATGACGGAGAGGTATCACTGGGCCCACTCGGTAATGCATCATCATTATGAGCTCAAAGTGACCAAGTGTCTGGTCACGGGATCATGCATTACGGTATGAGTAAAGTGACTTGCCGGTAACGAGATTGAACGAGGTATTGGGATACCGACGATCGAATCTCGGGCAAGTAACATATCGATTGACAAAGGGAATTGTATACGGGGTTGCTTGAATCCTCGACATCGTGGTTCATCCGATGAGATCATCGTGGAGTATGTGGGAGCCAACATGGGTATCCAGATCCCGCTGTTGGTTATTGACCGGAGAGTCGTCTCGGTCATGTCTACATATCTCCCGAACCCGTAGGGTCTACACACTTAAGGTTCGGTGACGCTAGGGTTGTAGGGATATGTATATGCAATAACCCGAATGTTGTTCGGAGTCCCGGATGAGATCCCGGACGTCACGAGGAGTTCTGGAATGGTCCGGAGGTAAAGATTTATATATGGGAAGTCCTATTTCGGCCATCGGGACAAGTTTCAGGGTCATCGGTATTGTACCGAGACCACCGGAAGGGTCCCGGGGGTCCACCGGGTGGGGCCACCTGTCCCGGGGGACCACATGGGCTGCAGGGGGTGCACCTTGGCCTACATGGGCCAAGGGCACCAGCCCCAAGAGGCCCATGCGCCTAGGGTTTCAAGGAGGAAGAGTCCTAGGAGGGGAAGGCACCTCCTAGGTGCCTTGGGGAGGAGGGATTCCTCCCCCTTGGCCGCACCTCCTAGGAGATTAGATCTCCTAGGGCCGGCGCCCCCCCCCTTGGCCCTCCTATATATAGTGGGGAGATGGAGGACTTCTTAACCTTGCCTTTGGTGCCTCCCTCTCCCTCTCCAACTCCTCCTCCTCCTCCATAGTGCTTGGCGAAGCCCTGCCGGAGTACTGCAGCTCCATCATCACCACGCCGTCGTGCTGCTGCTGGAGCCATCTCCCTCAACCTCTCCTTCCCCTTGCTGGATCAAGAAGGAGGAGACGTGGCTGTTCCGTACGTGTGTTGAACGCGGAGGTGCCGTCCGTTCGGTGCTAGGATCTCTGGTGATTTGGATCACGTCGTGTTCGACTACCTCATCCCCGTTCTTTGAACGCTTCCGCTCGCGATCTACAAAGGTATGTAGATGCGTCCGATCACTCATTGCTAGATGAACTCCTAGATGGATCTTGGTGAAACCGTAGGAAAATTTTTGTTTTCTGCAACGTTCCCCAACAATTTGCGTGTATGATTAGTGTACGGTCAAATCGGGGGCGTCACAATGTATGTTGTGATTCCCTTAGTGGTGTCATGTGAACGTCGACTACTGACGCTTCACCATATTTGGGCCTAAGGGAATGCATTGTGGAGTAGCAATTAGATGATGGGTTGCGAGAGTGACAGAAGTTTAAACCCCAGTTTATGCGCTATTCCGAAAGGGACCGATTGGATCCAAAAGTTTAATGCTATGGTTAGAATTTATTCTTAATACTTTTCTCCTAATTGCGAATGCTTGCGGGAGGGTTAATCATAAGTAGGAGGTTTGTTCAAGTAAGAACAACACCTAAGCACCGGTCCACCCACATATCAAATTATCAAAGTAGCGAACACTAATCGAACCAACATGATGAATGTGACTAGATGAAATTCCCGTGTACCCTCAAGAATGCTTTGCTTATCATAAGAGACCGTTTTGCTCTGTCCTTTGCCTCAAAAGGATTGGGCTACCTTGCTGCACTTTTCTTACTATTATCGTTACTTGCTTGTTACAAATTATCTTGCTATCAAACTACTCCGCTACTTACAATTTCAGCACTTGTAGACATTACCTTACTAGAAACTACTTGTCATTTCCTTCTGCTCCTCATTGGATTCGACACTCTTACTTATCGAAAATAGCTATAATTGATCCCCTATACTTGTGGTTCATCAGCGAACTTTGATGCCCAGTGGATGTAATATGCCACAATTCCTTTATTGCATAGTGTAGGTTTATTTTAAGTTACTATGCCGCAATTTCTTTATTATATATGGTAGATTTTTTATTAATTCCTAGTTACTGTATATGCCATCATTCGCATTAAAAAAAGGTGAAAATCTGATGGAGGCGAGCGAACTAAAACATGCGCCTCTAGCGGGCCTGCATTTCAGCGAGCCATAATTGGGTCGGCCCGCAACATGCTTTACTTGGGCCTGCGCTGACCTGCCACATGGGCCCTTCATGGACACGGTACACCGGTGCCCATAACTCACATGTGCCTTTAGTGGGCCCAACGTTTAGTTGGGCCATGTAGCTTTGGGCCATTAACAAGCTGAATATTCTCCTGGCCTTTTATGGCCCAGAAGACACCATGGGCCTTTAGCAAGCCGAAAAGCATGTTGGGCCTCAATTTTCTAGAGTCGTCCACAGGCCTTTAGCAAGCTGAAATATACCCCGAGCCTTTATTGGCCCACTTACATGATAGGCGGTTATCAGGCTAAAACATATCTTGGGCCTTGGTTGGCCCAATCATATCATGGGCCTTTAATAGGCCGAAAGCTTAGTAGAGGCACCAAGGGGCCGAATTGTACAACAGTCCTTTAACAGGCCCAAAGTCAAGCAGGGCTGAAATGTTGCCACCGAGATCACAGACCGTTAATGGGCCGAATGTCACATCGAACCATATATGACCCATGTGCAGCACATGCCATTACCTGGCCGAAAGACACACCTTGCTGAAATGGGGGCCATTTCTACATTGCGCCTCTAACAGGTCGAAAACTCACTAGCCGTAATGGGGCCCAAAGACTGAGCGAACAATTAACGGGCCCAATCTCATGGTGGGTCGTAAATGGGTCATGTTTAAGCAGGCCGTTAGTGGGTCGGCACACTATTACCTGAGTAAATTTTATGGGCCTTCGACTGGGATGGCCTTTTTAACCTAAATGGGCTACTGTTTGCCCGCGCCATGTGTCGCTCTTTCACAGGCCCGTCTCGTCCATTGGATGAATGACATCTGTCGCGAGCCTAGCTGACACGTGGTTCCTTTGGCCAATGAGAATTTTACACATGGAAAAAATCCCCATTGATCCGAGCTATTAACAGGTTATCAGATCCAAACCGGAACCTGATAGCTTAACGTCGACCCATTATGGTGGATGCCACGTGTTGTTTACCCTTGACGAAAACACTTCCATGACGCGTCATTTATCGTCATGGAAGTGGCCACTTCCGTGATGATAATTTAAGTATTGTCATGAAACACTTCTATGACAACACAAGTATGACTATGTTGATCCTGTCATAAGATCGTCACAGATGTACACGCATGACAAAAGTCGTGACCTACTGTGATCACGAAAGTGTTTTTTTGTAGTGTGTAGACACACACACACACACACACGAGATGCCAATGTTCTGAGATAAACTTGACATCCGACATTTGATCTCACTGATCCTATTATTATCAACACCAAAATAATAGTAATTATTATCAACACCAAAATAATAGTAATTGAGTGTGAATGCAATTTCACATACCACGGAGCACCCACCCACCAGCGCTTACTAGCCCGGGATAAACCGAGACGAGGCCACCCATCTATAGAGCGAACCTCGAGCCCACCCCCATTGACAACCAGCTGATAGCATCAGACATAGGGGTACACACGACAAACGAGCGCGCTGCGGCGAGCCAGACCGACCAAGCACACACATGATTCCCGATCGAACGGGCGTACCCGGCTCGTAGAACTGAACATTGAACAGCAAACGAACGACGCTCAAATGCCGACCCGGGCGCACACGCGTACCCGGCTCGCGTGAGGCAAACAACCTGGCAGGAGACGAACAATGCTTACCGGCCGACCCAGCCTCACCCAGTGCATGCGGTGCAACGCACGAGACGACGCAAGCATGTGCAATGAAAGTTACCGCAAAAAGGTGGCCAGAGCGCGCACGCGGCCCATGCATCATAGACCCCCGAAGAAATCAGCGCGGTGTGGAGCGCTAGCGAAGACCGGACGACGGGGAAGGCGCCAAGCAGCAATCAACGCGAGGCGCGCGCGAGCCGGATGCTGTGGAGGGCACTCGTGAGATAGAACGCTCGAGAAGGCGGGTACTCCAACATTCTTTATAATATATAGGAGTAATATAGGCATCAAACATCTTTCTTGAGTGTGACCAAAAGAACATTATTTTTGCAATGTACTCCCTCTGTCCCAGAATATAAGAACGTTTTTGACACTATGCTAGTGTTAAAAACGTTCTTATATTTTGAGACGGAGGGAGTATATTTTTAAATGGAAAATGTAACATATCAATCACATTGGGTACGTGATTCAGATTGTGTGTACGTGCTTTAGTTTTACTCTTAATTATGCTTACACTTTTGGTTGAATATGGCGATGTCACTACTAAACTATGTCAACAAGGCAAAAGGAATAAACATGACACTATATCTCAAGGTAATACCAAATTGATCCACATGCCTGTTTTGTTTGTAAGAAATTCATCTTGGCGTGCCGGGCTGTTTGTGGTTTGTTGTTTTCGTCAACCACAACCACTTCAATTTTTCATGACCCCCCTAATCTCTCTTCCTCTCCCTTTTTTAGCATCATGATCCCCTAATCTCACCATAAGGATACACATTCTTGCAGACAAAAAAACAGGCATCCAAACGCAACACAAAACCTTTCTTAATACCCCTTGCAGCATAGTACGTAGTAGTATTATATTAGTATTGTTCGAATGGCACCAAAGTAGTACTCGTACACAGTATCTCCTGGTTGATGCTTGACACTTCATTTTCGCACCTTTCTCCTGTCACAGTCTAACCACCCCAATTGCATCCCATGGTAGTACATACCACCCCAGCTGCTAGTTCACGCACAAAAGCATAAACAAGATCAAGCAAACATGATCCGAAACCAAACAAAAGGGCGCATCTGCCTAAACTACTACTCTTTCCGTTTTAAATTATTCGTCGCAGAAATGAATGTATCTAGAACTAAAATATATCTAAATACATTCATAGCTGCGACAAATAATTCAGAACAAAAAGAATAGTATAGTTTCAAAAACGTTCTTATATTATGAGACAGAGGAAGTATAAAATACTACACGGAGAAGAGACCAAAAGAGAAGGTCGTTAATGGCTTGCCCCGATTTTCCTGTTCCCGGAGCACAGTGGCGGAGATCGGGCGGTTGATGAGATCTGACGGCGATGCGACATGTGATGCGACCTGCTGCGTTTTCGCTAGCCTGTTTTTTCTCCTCTGCTGCTAGTGCTAGTGCTAGCTAGCTAGCGATAACGGTACGACGCGCACCGGCAGCTTTTACGTCGCCGGCCCCACCTGCCGGTGTCGGTTCCCAGCCCTTTTCCGTGGTCTTCTGACGTTGACCGGACCCCCGGCGGCACGTCCCGTCCGTCGTCGTTGGTTGGTTGGTTTGCCGACGTGTGGCCCAGAGCGTGTTCCTCTCGGCCCAGAACGGCCCGTTTAGGCGGGAGAGAAACCGGCCCGCTCGAGTCTCGTTGTGCTGCTGTGCTAGTTTCGCCCACCACTTCTCCCCTCGCGATGGCGGCGTCTCCGGCGAGCGGCGGCGCGCGCTCGTGCGAGACGGCGGAGCAGACCCGCGAGTGGATGGAGGCCATCGCCTCCTTCCTCGGCCGCCACCGCCCGCTCCTCGAGGCCCACGTCGTCAACTTCTTCAAGGTCCACTCCCCTCCCCATCTCTCCTCCTCTCTCTCCTTCAAGCTAGATTGTAGCGCATGTAGCTCCTCTTGGAAGTGCGTTTAGGGTTCTCGTGCTTGTGGTCGCGGGGATCCCTCCTCCATCTTGCTGCTGCGGTGTACGTGCACCTTGCTGACGCGTTTGAGGTGTTTGGTTCTGGATTCGGCCCGAGCAGGATAGGCTGTGGGAGATGGTGGACGCCGACTGGATGGAGTGCCTCCGCCGGGAGCCCGTCGAGAGCCTGCTCATGTTGCCCTCCGGCTGCGTCCAGGCAAGGGCCCTCGCCTCCTGTTTTCAGTAACCCGTCTTCTGTCTCTCTTTTGCTTCTACTGGAAGTGGAATATGAGTAGTTGAGTATTGTTTTACAGGACCATTGGCCAAGTTCACTTCAGGAATTTATACTCACTGCGAGGTCGCTTGTTCTTCCACGTGAGCAAAAATCGCCAAAATCGGTACGATTCCTGCACCTATCAGATAAAGTGTGCGTTACTCATGCTAGCGTTTTCGGCCGGGTTTCCCTTAATTATCTCGTCAATAAAATTCGTCTGTTTAATCCCGACCTACCATTTCCTGAATAATTTGCAGTTTTTACCTAATTCGCGCGTCGCATCAATTGGTACTGTTCTTGCTCAAGGCATGAACTCGAAGAAGAAGCATGAAGTAGGTAATTAGCTTGTAATGATAAACATACTCCTGTTAACTATATTTTTTCGTCTATGTCTAAAGTTAAATTCAGTTTTTTAGCTCTTTGCATTCTCATGTTTGGAGAGGTTTGCTTGATGCAGATTGAAGCCCTATCTGGGATGGTTGACGCAATTGCTAGGAGTCGTGGAGCCAAGACAGTGGTTGATGTAGGTTCTGGTCAGGTACCAGCTCTGCACTTGGAAGAATTTTTGCAGTTATAACCAGTCTTCATTTGAACAAAAAATTAAAATCGTGTGATAGTACTTGGATAATTAACACCCTATGAAATATTGCTCCCATTCATACTTTTTCCATCTGCAGTATCAAACTTATACATTGGCAAGTCTGAGCAGGCATTTTATGCTGGATACAAATAAGAAACAGACCAGGTTCAAGTTAAGGCCAAATTATTTTGATTATTCTTTCCTAGGTTTTGCAATTGAAAACACAAACATATTGCTACCTCTTGGCCTATTAATCGAAGTGTAAAGAGACATCTGGGGTATCTTTTCTAGGTGTTGCTGTTAGAAAATCGAAGTGTAAAGAGACATCTGGGGTATCTTTTCTAGGTGTTGCTGTTAGAAAGTACAACGTATTCTATGTCTTGCTTGGCCTATCCGTGGAAGCTTAAAGCCATTTGGATTTACACTGTAGGGACTGTACATTTTTGGGAATGACAGCAAACTTTGAGTTCTACATAATTTGTATTTCCATTTATTTGTTTCTTATTCATTTTAATTGCCTTATCAGGGTTATCTTGCACAAGCTTTATCCTTTGAGTACCAACTCGCTGTTATAGCAATAGATGCTTCATCACATCATGCATCTGTTACAAATACTCGTGCAGAGAGGATAAAGAAGCACTATGCTGCTAAATGGTACACTTCTTGTCAAATTGGATTTTCGTTTTACTACCTTGACATCTTTAGAGTTGATTCCTGTTGCTACAGATCGCTTCCCGTTGTTTTTGCAGTGTAGAGAAGCAACAGTTCAAAGTGCCAAGAACTGTCACTTGTCATGTTCTTTCTAGTGACACACTGGCAGCTGTGGTGTTGGATGCATGTCAAGATAATCATGGTGAACATGTAACAGAAAGTAATAACTGTAATCAGAGTAGTCCTCAGATTGGGCAACCAAATCATAGCATTCCTCAATTAGTCCTTGCTGGTCTCCATGCCTGTGGTGATCTTTCAGTTAACATGCTAAGGTGGGTCCTTTGTGCAATCATGGGAACATTGTGAATTGATGTAGTGCATCCTTTTCGCCATATGCATAAAATGCTGCATCTTCAGTTTTTCTCTATTTCATAGAATGTCCTTCCAACATGACAACTGTGTTCCGTGGGCAGGGTTTTCGTGTCCTGTGAACAAGTACAAGCATTGGTAAGCGTAGGATGCTGTTACAACTTGTTGTCCGAGGATTGTCATGAGGATACAGACACATCCCCTGGTTTTCCTATCAGCAACGCTGCCAAATCATCGAAACTGGTGCTTGGCAAAAGCATTCGCGACCTTGCTTGCCAGGTATAACAGCAATTCTTGCTTGTAGCGATTCATAATACTCCCTCTATAAAGAAATATAAGATCGTTTAGATCACTACTTCAGTGATCTAAACGATCTTATATTTCATTACAGAGGGAGTATTTTTTAAGATGGTCAAAAGTCAGGACATAGACAAGGGTACTAGACATAGTAGTACAATTTACCAAAAATGTCTGTCATTTTGTTGAAGCTCCCAGTTTTCTTTTAGTACACGTATATTATATGATACGTAATTATGAGGTCTAGAGCATCATTTCCCTAAGTTAGAAACAACTTATGTTCATGTAATCGAAGTTTTCATATTCATCTGTCTTCTTATAGGAGAACTTATTCGATAATTGCGTGTTACAGTTGTTCTGTTTGCACTAGCAGAATATTTAAAGCCATTTCCTAGCTGCATTATTAGTAATCTACTAGTATTAGGGATGGAAGATTTGTGTTGAACTGAAGTTATCTGCCAAATTGTTAGTCTTGAATAGTACTGCTCTTAGTTAAAAAGCTTTTCTGCGGATCCTTTGTAGAGCGCAGAGAGATGGAGAAGCCTCACCAAGGAAATGGCCCTACAAAATTTTGATATACATGCCTTCCGAGCAGCTTTTCAAATGGTAAATGCTTTGTTCTTTCAGCCTTTATATTTGTATATGCTGGATGTTCCACCCAGTTCCTTACTTTTAGAGACTCTTCATTTATGAATTATATGCGTGTTCTTCAATAATACTACTTATGACTAGGGATGTATTGTGTGCTGAAAATAAATCAGCGTGTGCTTAAAATAAGAAGAAAGCTGTCAGGCATGGCAGTTTGTTGATACTTTGTAGAAGGTATGCCTTATGCTTATGTAATCACCTTTAATGCTCACTTAAGCAGCATTTGTGATTCCTGTTTGCTACCCTTACCACCCCTTTGTATTGGGCACAGATATCAGAGCCTCTTATCCTTGTTTAGCATAACACTTGACAGTGAACAGTTGATGATGTTCAGGAATGTCACCAAATACTAAAATGTGAATGAGTTTATTCATTTTTTAAATATATGAATGATAACAACCTTATCTTAAGAAATGTGATGGACAAGAGCAGACTTGATCAATTTGGTCTAGTTGCTCAACCCTAACTTGCTGATGAGCGTGTGTCTTGTTTGAACTAGTTGCATTAGCAAATTCCTCATATAAGTTGTAACCACAGAAAAAATAGTTCCTTCATATATTAATTAACACTTTATGCTAGATCTCTTTCCACAAGCTTAAATGACAGTTTCTGAGTAATGAGTAGAGATTTCACTTTCTTGTTGGACAAAAGGTTGTCTGTTGGCTTATGATCACCGCAAGAAGCTTTTGGGACTTCCCAAGTTGCTTCGGAGTTGTAGGATAGAAAGCTGACTTTGGGCTCACCTAAGTATGGTTTTTCTGTAGGTACTTGAGAAATATTTCCCTGAACTGTCAAGATTGAGCCCATCAATTGGAAGGCAAGGAAAAGCTCTGCGCCGTCAAAGGCTTCGAAAAGAAATGGAATCCCATTTGGCTATGGGGAAAGCTGATGATTTATCCTATCCTAACTCCAAGGAACAAAACATGAATACAGATGGTTCATTGCCCACAGAACCAATTGCTCCTAAAGGGGCTGTTCAATGTTGCAGCAACGAACTTTGTACAGGTTTTAACTTTTATACCTCTCATAAGTTGCAACTATTTTGGATTGTCTAGAAATAATTGTTTTTCTAGTGTATAAAGACAACGAGTAATCCTGGCAGGTGATACTTACTCAACTTCAGCAGTTGTTGGTTCATCCATATCAAGAGTTAACGTGGGACCAAGTGACACCAATCATGATGAATGTTGCAAGTTCACACTTTTCAAAGATTTCACAATCTCTGGATTAGGGCGTCTTGGCTGTGGTTGTGTGGAAGATGTTAATCTACTCGAAATATGGAAGGATGTGCAACACTTCACCGTATGTCTTAGTCTGAATTTTGTATTATGTCTTCTTGCTGTATTGTACTTCCAAGAAGTTAAATGCAGTACCTGTTTTTCAACTATTTGTTCTTAATCAAAATGAAAATAGTGATATCCTGTTTTATATGGTAATCACTGATAAGCACTAATAAGTATGTTTACTGGATCCTTTCAAGTAAAGTCTGCAGTATTTTGTAAACCACTGTAATCCTAATATTGGTACATCATGCCTATTAGTTAGTTCATTAGTTTCTCGACAGCATGAAATGATAATACATGTGCTTCTATTGTGGTTGGTTGGTGGGTTGGTGCCAGTACAGTTTTGCAAAGCATAACCGACCTGTACATTCTAATACTGTGACAAACTTAATACAATGGGGACAGGAATCTGATGTTACAAACTAATCTAGGACTAGACTAAGTAGCATGCTATGCCTTCTAGCAGTGGAGCTATCAGATATTAAGATTGTGTCCATACACAATATAAATGTGTTCAACAGCTAATATATAAAATATCCATCCATACGGTTATCTAAACCATCTTCACAAAATGTAGTAGT